>NC_057712.1:4721617-4724735 GCF_004010195.1 Chiloscyllium plagiosum | reverse complement strand
GGCTGAAGGACCTGAACTTAAGGGAATTTATATTTGCCAGGAATTGGTGTTGGAGAGACTGTTAGGTCTGAAAGTTGATAAGTCCTCGGGGCCTGATGGTCTACATCCCAGGGTACTGAAGGAGGTGGCTCGAGAAATCGTGAATGCATTGGTGATCATTTTCCAGAGTTCGATAGATTCAGAATCAGTTCCTGCGGATTGGAGGGTGGCTAATGTTGTACCACTTTTTAAGAAAGGTGGGAGAGAGAAAGCAGGAAATTATAGACCAGTTAGTCTGACTTCAGTGGTGGGAAAGATGCTGGAGTCTATTATAAATTACGACACATCTGGATAGAAGTAACAGGATAGGTCAGAGTCAGCATAGATTTATGAAGGGGAAATCATGCTTGACTAATCTTCTGGAATTTTTGAGGATGTAACTCTGAAGATATACGAGGGATATCCAGTAAATGTAGTGTACCTTGATTTTCAGAAAGTCCCACATAGGAGGTTAGTGAGCAAAGTTAGGACGCATGGTATTGGGGGCAAAGTACTAACTTGGATTGAAAGTTGGCTGGCTGACAGGAAGCAAAAAGTAGCGATAAACGGCTCCATTTCGGAATGGCAGGCAGTGACCAGTGGGGTACCGCAGGGATCAGTGCTGGGACCGCAGCTTTTTACAATATATATTAATGATATAGAAGATGGTACTAAGCTGGGTGGTAGGGTGAAATGTGAGGAGGATGTTAGGAGATTACAGGGTGACCTGGACGGGTTAGGTGAGTGGTCAGATGCATGGCAGATGCAGTGTAATGTGGATAAATGTATGATTATCCACTTTGGTGGCAAGAACAGGAAGGCAGATTACTACCTAAATGGAATAAAGTTTGGTAAAGGGGCAGTACAAAGAGATCTGGGAGTTCTTGTACACCAGTCAATGAAGGTAAGCATGCAGGTACAGCAGGTAGTGAAGAAGGCTAATAGCATGCTGGCCTTCATAACAAGAGGGATTGAGTATAGAAGCAAAGAGGTTCTTCTGCAGCTGTTAAGGGCCCTGGTGAGACCACACTGGAGTATTGTGTGCAGTTCTGGTCTCCAAATTTGAGGAAAGATATTCTGGCTATTGAGGGAGTGCTGAAAAATGTGCTGCTGGAAAAGCGCAGCAGGTCAGGCAGCATCCAAGGCGCAGGAGAATCGACGTTTCAGGCATAAGCCCTTCTTCAGGAAGCCCGAAACGTCAATTCTCCTGCGCCTTGGATGCTGCCTGACCTGCTGCGCTTTTCCAGCAACACATTTTTCAGCTCTGATCTCCAGCATCTGCAGTCCTCACTTTCTCCTAATGAGGGAGTGCAGCATAGGTTCACGAGGTCAATTCCTGGAATGGCGGGACTAACTTACGCTGAAAGACTGGAGCAACTGGGCTTGTATACCCTTGAGTTTAGAAGACTGAGAGGGGATCTGATTGAGACATACAAGATTATTAAACGATTGGACACTCTGGAGGCAGGAAACATGTTTCTGCTGATGGGTGAGTGCCGAACCAGAGGACACAGCTTAAAAATACGGGGTAGACCATTTAGGACAGAGATGAGGAGAAACTTCTTCACCCAGAGAGTGGTGGCTGTGTGGAATGCTCTGCCCCAGAGGGCAGTGGAAGCCTAGTCTCTGGATTCATTTAAGAAAGAGTTGGATAGAGCTGTCAAGAATAGTGGAATCAAGGGTTATGGAGATAAGGCAGGAACAGGATACTGATTAAAGATGATCAGCCATGATCATATTGAATGGTGGTGCAGGCTTGAAAGGGCAGAATGGCCTACTCCTGCACCTATTGTCTATCGTCTAATGTCTAATGTCTAATGTCTAATGTCTAATGTCTAATGTCTATCGTCTATCGTCTATCGTCTATCGTCTATCGTCTATCGTCTATCGTCTATCGTCCATCATCCATCGTCCATCGTCCATCGTCTATCGTCTAATGTCTATCGATAATCGTCTATCGTCTATCGTCCATCGTCCGTCATCCATCGTCGAATGTCTATCGTCTATCGTCCATTGTCCATCGTCCATCGTCCATCGTCCATTGTCTATCGCCTATCGCCTATCGTCCATCGTCCATCGTCCATCGTCTAATGTCTATCATCTATCGTCTATCGTCTATCGTCTATCGCCTATCGCCTATTGTCTATCGTCTATCGTCTATAGCCCTATCGTCCATCGTCCATCGTCCATCGTCTATCGCCTATGGCCTATCGCCTATCGTCTAATGTCTATCGTCCATCGTCTAATGTCCATCGCATCGTCTATCGTCTATCGTCTATCGTCTATCGCCTATCGCCTATTGTCTATCGTCTATCGTCTATAGCCCTATCGTCCATCGTCCATCGTCCATCGTCTATCGCCTATGGCCTATCGCCTATCGTCTAATGTCTATCGTCCATCGTCTAATGTCCATCGTCTAATGTCTATCGTCTATCGTCTATCGTCTATCGTCTATCGTCCATCGTCCATCGTCTATTGTCTATCGTCTATCGTCCATCGTCCATCGTCTAATGTCTATCGTTTATCGTCTATCGCCTATCATCTATCGTCTGTCGTCTGTCGTCTGTCGTCTATCGTCTATCGTCTATCGCGTATCGTCTATCGTCTATCGTCTATCGTCCATCGTCCATCGTCCATCGTCTATCGTCTATCGTCTAATGTCTATCGTCTATCGTCTATCGTCTATCGTCTATCGCCTATCGTCTATCGCCTATCGTCTATCGTCTATCGCCTATGGTCTGTCGTCTGTCGTCTGTCGTCTATCGTCTATCGCCTATCGCCTATCGTCTATCGTGTATCGTCTATCGTCTATCGCCTATCGCCTATCGCGTATCGTCTATCGCCTATCGCCTATCGCCTATCGCCTATCGCCTATCGCCTATCGCCTGTCGCCTGTCGTCTGTCGTCTGTCGTCCGTCGTCCGTCGTCCGTCGTCCGTCGTCCGTCGTCCGTCGTCCGTCGTCCGTCGTCCGTCGCCTATCGCGTATCGTCTATCGTCTATCGTCTATCGCCTATCGCCTATCGCCTATCGCCTATCGCCTATCGTCTGTCGTCTGTCGTCTGTCGTCTGTCGTCTGTCGTCCATCGTCTAATGTCTATC
>NC_057712.1:4711035-4721117 GCF_004010195.1 Chiloscyllium plagiosum | reverse complement strand
GAATGTGCAAACTCCACACAGTCAGTCACCTGTATGTTTGAGTTTTCTTGGGTTGGTAGTCATTTCCTGTGGTGACATCATTTCCTCTCACTTGTATTCTTATGTACAGATGAGGAAGAACACCACTTCGATTGGGACAACACATCCATCCTAGGACAAGCCAAATAGAGACATGCACAAGAATTCCTAGGAGTATGGCATTCCAACTGGAACTCTATCAACAAACACATTGACTTGAATCCCATTTACCACCACTGAGAAAAAGAACAGGAAATTATGTCAGCATAGGAAATGATATCACCACAGGAAATGGCATCACCAACCCAAGGAAACTCAAACATATAAATAGAAAGCAGGTTACACCATCGGTACTTCATTCGGAGGCTCACTGAAGATGTTACCTCGTATGGTGATGAAATATCTGAAAACAAACCGTCAAGCTCAGCGAGAAAACCTACATCCAGAACCTCAACCTGAGCTACAAATCTTCTCAAAACTCGCAGACAGTTACATCTTCAGATTGGTGATGTTTCATTAGAACAGAGAAAAGCTGTAAAGAATTTGAGCAAGGAGCACTGGAGATAATGACAAACAAAGATCTTTCAGTGCCAAAGGGAATGGAAGCAGTCAAGAAAAGAAGTGAAAGAAGTGCATGGAACGAGTAAAGACAAGATGCTGTTATTTTCAGCTTCCAATGATATTTTCAAGTCTGTTGTCTCTGCCATTTCTTGTGCAAAAACTTCCATGTTACTAATGGGTGAAAAGTAAAACAAGATTATTTTCTACAAAACAGTTCCCCTTTCCTGAAACAGCTGTTGTAACATGCATCAACCTCTCTAAGAAGTAAAGTTTAACAAGTGACAACAAATTGCTTCATAGATGTTGGTAATCTTGAACTTAAGTACTGGAAAAGTTAGACCTTTCAGAAGCCTTTTGTTTTGCACTCATCAGGAATAGCAATGTAAAGGGGAACAGTACTTTTATATACTGAATGAGCACATCCTGATGATAGGTTGGCAGGTGGACAGAGTTTATGTGACCAGTACAGAGACTGAATATCTCCAGATTGCAAGAGACAGCACCTCTTTCTCCCTTCTCTGCAGTGAACTAACCAAACTCTGATAATAGGTTGGTAAATGGGCAGAGCTAGCTAATCTCTCTCACCATTTGATATAAGCTGCTGCCTCTGTCTAGTGACTGGAAGACTGAACAATTAATGTGTTGACTGACCCATGTCTTCAGCAAAAAAATCTGGAATAATTGGAAATAAGGAAATCAGAGACCTTGGAAGAATCAAAGAGACATCTCAAAAAATCCCGTGGATTCATGCTATGAACTGTGTTTCCCCAGTTATCTATGTTTGGTTGTCTGCACCTTTATGTATTCATGTACAATAGGTTAGGACGTAGGTGGAATTTAACTAGCAGAGTTATGAGTTGATAATTCATATTTCCTTTTTCTATGATGACAATAAATTTATTTGTAATAAATAGTTGTTTCTTGTTAAGTACAGAAACCTAGTCAGCATTTTCTGTTAACCTGAGACCATCAGACAGGTATACTGGTAGCATTTTGATTAAATATTCAACTTTGTAATAACCCCGGGAAATAGTGGGATCAAGTATCAGTGGATTCAGACCATTTATATACATTTTTTCTGCCTATAAAGAACAGGGGGCTGTGTATTAATGTGTGCAGCATCAAAATAGGCAAGGCAGCTGTGTTGCAAGCCTGAGTGACAATCTTAAATTCCGAGCCAAAACATGTGGTGCTGGAAAAGTAAAGTCAGTCTGGCAGCATCCAAAGAGCAGGGGAGTTGGCATTTTGAGCATAAGCTCTTCTTCGGGAATGCAGAAATGTTGACTCTCCTGTCCCTTGGATGCTGTCTGATTGACTGTGCTTTTCCAGCACCATACTTTTTGACTCTGATCTCCAGCATCTGTAATACTTATTTTCTCCTGACAACCTTAAATTAGTTGTTAGCATAATTCTTAAGGTTGTTCAACAAGTGTTATTGAACCATAGAATCAAGTTGCTGCTGGCCAAAATATTTATACTTTTTGCAATCATTGGCTGTTTGAATCCAGTCAGTACGTTGCCTATTGCAAACAAAGGGGTATGCTGTTCCCAGGCTTTGGCACATATATGCTAAATATCTAGTATTATAATCTGCTCTGAAATTCATTGATCTGTTCAATTAGTTGTGTGATTGGGCAAAACGTGGTTTTAGCTTGGCAGCTAAATGTGGCTGTTACATTATAGCAGCATGAAACAGCTAGTTTCACCTCCAGGACCAGAGGGCATAGTCTCAGAATTAAGCGATACCAATTAAAAACTGAAATGGGGAGGAATTTCTTCTCTCAGAAAGTTGAGAGTCGTTTGGAACTCCTTGCCACAAAGAGCTGTGAGGGAAGAGTCCTTGTATATCTTTAAGGCTGAGACAGATTGTTAATTAGCCTAGGAATCAGGAGTTATGGTGAAAGAGCAGGAAAGCAGACATGAGGAATCTTGGATCAGCCATCGTCCTATTGAAGGCAGAACAGGCTCAAGAGGCTGAGGGACTTACTCCTGTTCCTATTTTTTATCACCTCATGTCTTAAAACCCGCATGCCACTAGTTCAAAATCCAAGCACTAAAATAAATTACATTAATATATATATAAATCACATACTTTAAGTCAAAAGGGACAGGAAAATAAATCTGCAACCCTTATACCCCCAACCACCAAGTATCTCGGGCTGCTAAGGGCTCCAAAAGGGCAGCCAGGAAAATGCATGCATTTCAACCATGCATGTGTGCAATATTGACTACAGCTAAACAAGGTAAGGATTTCTGTTGTCTAAGCCTGAAGCATGTGGTACTTGTTTTGCATAAGAAAATAGGCCTACAGCTTACTTCAGGTTCCCCTGGCTGCAACGCTGGTCTGCCCTGAGACAGCTCGTGTCAAAAATGGACGCTCCCAAATCTCTTACTCATATAACATAATATATACAAAACATATCTCCTTTGGTAATTAAGATTTTGAAAAACATTCATCACTGGCTTTAACATAGAATGCACGATACTTAATTACAAATATAATCTAATTTTGCAATGTTCTAAAATGTCATTTTAAATGTTAATTTATAGACAAAATTTGATAATATCTGTGAATTAATAATATTAAATCTGTCTTAAACTTGCTGCCCAGAGACGCACAAAGAACACAGTCTAGTCAGGTAGCTGCACTCACCTACCGAGTCACATCATTTTGGG
Source organism: Chiloscyllium plagiosum (assembly GCF_004010195.1). Lineage (NCBI taxonomy): Eukaryota > Metazoa > Chordata > Chondrichthyes > Orectolobiformes > Hemiscylliidae > Chiloscyllium > Chiloscyllium plagiosum. Next base: position 4,717,862 of record NC_057712.1, on the reverse strand, counting down.
ATTTAATTCACTAATCCGTCAAACCTGTCAAAACTGATTGATATCTTCACAAGTGGCCTTCCTCCATCATAAGGTCAGAAGTGGGGAGGTTCACTGATGTCTGCACAATGTTAAACTCATTTGTGACCCTTCAGATACTGACTCAGTCTGTGTTCACATGCAACAAGATATCCAGGCATGAGCTGATTATTAGCAAGTAACATTTACGCTACAGAATTGCCAGGCAATGACCACCTTCAACAAAAAAAATCTAACAATTTCTACTTGACATTTAATGGCATTATGATCATTGAATCCACCACTATTGACATTCTGGGATTACCATTGACCAGAAACTGGATTGGACTAACCATATAAGTATTGAAGCTACAAGAGCAGGTGATAGGTTAGGAATTCTATCATAAGTAGCTCACCTCCTTTCTCTTCAAAGCCTGTGCACCATCTACAGCTCAGGAGCATGGTGGGTTGCTCCACATTTGCCAGGATGAATGCAGCTCCATCAAGATTCAAAAAGCTTGACACCATCCTGGAATTACAGAATCCCTACAGTGTGGAAGCAGGCCATTCAACCCATCAAGTCCACACCAAACCACTCTCCTACCCCTGTAACCCTGCAATCCCCATGTCTAATCCATCCAGCCTGGACACCATGGGTGTCGTTACTATGTTCAATCCACCCAGCTTGCACATCTTTGGGAGGAAACCAGAGCACCTGGAGGAAATCCATACAGACACAGGGAGAACTTGCAACATAGACAGTTGATAGAATCAAACCCAGGTTATTGGCACTGTGAGGCAGCGGTGTTAATCACTGAGCCATCATGCCATGCTAAGGGCAAAGCAGCCCACCTGACTGGCATCGGATCCACCACGTTCAATATTCACTCCTGCCCCCAGTGCTACACAGAGGCAACCATCTGTACATCTACAAGATCCACTGCAGTAACTCAGCAGTTCTCCTTCAGCAACACCTTCCAAATCTGTGACCTCTACCATCTAGAACAAAAAGAGTAACAGATGCCATGGAAACATCACCACCTACAAGTTTCCTTGCAAGTCACCTAGCATTCTGACTTGGAAATATATCGTGATTCCCTCACTATCACTGGGACAAAATCCTGGAATTTCTTCCCAACAATAGGGTGGCATGGTGGCTCAGTGGTTAGCTCTGCTGTTTCACCATGCTAGGAACCCAGGTTTGATTCCAGCCTTGAGTGACTGTCTGTGTGGAGTTTGTATGTTCTCCCTGTGTCTGCGTGGGTTTCCTCCGGATGTTCCGGTTTCCTCCCACAATCCAAGGAAGTGCAGGTTTGGTGAATTGGCCGTGTTAAATTGCCCGTTGTGTTCAGGGATGTGCAAGCTAGGTGCATTAGTTAGGGGTAAATGTAGAGTACTAGGGTAGGGGAATGGGTCTGGGTGGGTTACTCTTTGGAGGGTGGGTGTGGACTTGGGCTGCTTCTACACGGTAGGGATTCTATAATTCTATGAAATGGACGGTGCACCTATAGCACATGGGCTGCAATAGCTCACCACCACCCTCTCCTGGATCAGTTAGGATGGGCAGCAAATGCTGCCCGCTCAGCCACACTCACAATTCATGAACAAAGGAAAAAGTGTATCACGTTAGCAATTAGTACTGTTGGTAAACTTTAACATATCTGACCCAGGGCAAGAATACGAGTTTGAGAGTGGTGCACAAGCACAAGGATTTGTGAAAAGATACTAAATTCTTGTGCCCAGCCTTTGTCATATGTCATTGTAATGAGTGATGGTCAAGACCTGCAAAGACACAGGTGAACACATCCGAACTGCATGTAATCAATTCCCCATCACCCAGGAGAATGGCTCACATAGTGAAGATATACCAATCAACAACCACACATTTACGGTAAATGATACATATCCATCCATCCACTGCAGAGAAAAGATATATCACCAAGTCATGGTGACTGTATAAGGACTAGGTCTGGTCATATCATGCACCCACCTAAGCTTTAACTGAGCAAGTGAGAACAATATATTGGTAAAGTCAGAGGTCGCACAACACCAGGTTGCAGTCCAACAGATTGATTTGAAATCACACGCTTTTGGAGTGCTGCTCCTTCATCAGGAGAAGTCTGTGTAGCCCCTGTAGTTATGTCACCTGACGAAGGAGCAGTGCCCCAAAAGCTTCTGATTTCAAATAAACCTGTTGGACTACAACCTTGTGTCATGTGACCTCCGACTTTGTCCACCCCAATCCAGCATGGGTCACCTCCACATCGTGGCAATATATTTATACACATGCTTGCACACATTATTGGAAAAGGATTCTCACTCCCTCAATAGAAAATGGAGTACGTTGTATTACAACATAGATGTACCTTTGACACAGTTATATGGCATCACAACATGTCACATTCTGGTATAAAAACTTCAGTCACTCTCTCTGTCACATGGGGTTATTGTAGTACAGTAACATCAGTGAGCACAGAACGCAAACTATTTTTGCAAGTCTGTGATTTGCAGACTTGTAAATAGCGTGGTTTAAAAAACTTCACAACAAACATCTCAACAAGAACCCAGTCCTCGTGGTAAATCTTATATGGACTGAAATGCGGAAAATCACAAGCTGTGTCATGGTGGCAATAAAGAGACACTAAAATCTAGTGGTGTGAAATAGTTAATGGCAGAAAATAGGTGCTAAAAGCTGTAATAGCAGCACAGCGCCTGTCTCAACAAAAGCCTGATTCTCTTTGGTATATGTCAAATGAACTAACACATTGAAAACCACAAAACATAGCTGGAATAACGGCACCGACAGAGTTTACAATTGCAGGTACCTCCTGATGGCCCAATCTTTGTAAGCATTTTCTAAAAATATTTGTAAACAATCATTGGATTTTCGCTGCTCCGGGAACAATTTTCTTTCCATTCAAAAAAAATCCTTTATCTTTGCAGCTAATTAAATCATGCCTGTCCGAATCTTGGCAAGTTTATTGTTTGACATTTCACCGGACTTTAAGTCACTCGTTTACGTCTTAAGATAACAATTACATCAAACTTCTAAACACTGTCCAGTACAGCATGCTTCTTGATTGAGTCGCACTCCTTATATAAATGTTAAGAGGGGCTTTGGAGCTGAACTTTAATTGCTAACCCTACCGCGGTGGAGAAGCCAAGAACATGCCAGGAAGCTGAAATTTTCTCAAAGCATTTGTCTGCAACATTACAATTTGTATCTGACATCTGGATTTCCTGACAGAATAGAGTGGGCGGATGTCATGACAACCTACATCAGTTTGTTGTGACTCCAGTATTTAAAGGGACCCCACGGACGTTCGAATGGAAGTACTGTAACAGTGTCAAAGCAGAACCAGCCATTTTACAGATGTCATGTCAGGGTGAGAACACAGCACCAGGTTCCCAGGGCATCTAGCTACAGGTCGCCCACCAGCTATTTCTTCATTTTAACTGGCCTAAGTTGTACAATAAGAATGCATGTGTTAAGAGAATCTGGAAAAGCAACAGAGAGGTGTAATACAGAGATCAGTAGTTGTGTAAGAGTTGGTAAATAAAAGAGTTCATTGTGTTTCCAGAGAATCAAACAACAGTTACGATAAGTTAAGGCAGAATCAGTGGGTTGGTAATTAAAGGGCCAGGAGGGTGGCATGGTGGCACAGTGGTTAGCACTGCTGCCTCACAGCGCCTGAGACCCGGGTTCAATTCCCGCCTCAGGCGACTGACTGTGTGGAGTTTGCACGTTCTCCCAGTGTCTGCGTGGGTTTCCTCCGGGTGCTCCGGTTTCCTCCCACAGACCAAAGATGTGCAGGTCAGGTGAATTGGCCATGCTAAATTGCCCATAGTGTTAGGTAAGGGGTATGGGTGGGTTGAGCTTCAGTTGGTCGGTGTGGACTTATTGGGCTGAAGGGCCTGTTTCCACACTGTAATGTAATGTAATGTAATGTAATGTAATGTAATGAGGAAAACTGCTCATCCCCTTCCCACTCCCCACCCAACCAACAAAGAAAATTGCCTAAATTCCAGCTCACTCAATGGAAGCCTGCCCCACAGTTATAACATCCTATCTACCCCTATCTAACGGAGTTTTACATGAATACATGCAAGTTTTTGAGCAAAGTACAATGTAACTCTGCAAGTACGAATTGACCCCATAAACATATATGTGTGCATGTGGGTCTTTGTGTGTGTGTCTGTGTCTGTGTAGGAGTGTCTGTGTGTGTATAGTTCAATGGTGGTCAGGTGTAATGTGACATGAACCCAAGGTCGGTCCTGGTTGAGGTCCTCCCTATGGGTACCGAACTTAGCTATCAGCCTCTGCTCGGCCACTTTCCTCTGCTGCCTGTCCCAAAGTCCGCCTTGGAGGATGGTCACCCGAAGGTCCGAGGTCAAATGTCCTGGACCACTGAAGTGTTCCCCGACTGGGAGTTACATTGTACTTTGCTCAAAAACTGCATGAATTCATGTAAAACTCTGTTATCTCACTTTTTAGATTAGAATCAATCTAAACATCATGGCATAGACAGAGAACACAGGGGGCTAACACCTTCAACATATTGTCCAGCTAACACCAATTGTTACAGTTAACCTGAGAATGCAACTTTTTAAAAAAGGTTTTGTGATTTACACATGAAAGAAGTAAAACTATCATGGTATTCGAACAGATGAAAGACTCAACAGACAATTAAGGTATACAGCATGGGAACAGACCCTTCGGTCCTACTCGTCCATACCAATTTCAATGTATAATTTCAGTTACATCACACTGTAAACTTTTGCTATAAATTCTGTGTCTGATAATTTTGTCCTCCACAACCACCTGATGAAGGAGCGGCGCTCCGAAAGCTAGTGCTTCCAATTAAACCTGTTGGACTATAACCTGGTGTTGTGTGATTTTTAACTTTATACACCCCAGTCCAACACCGGCATCTCCAAGACATATATATAGCATCTTTAATGTAATAGTGCATCAGAGGTGCAATTAAACACGATTTAAAGCTGAGCTATGTAAGGTGCTATTAGGATGGGTGACTAAGGTAGGCTTTTAAGGGAGAGAGAGAGAGACAGAGAGGGCAAGAAAGACAAAGATGTTGAGGATTGGGTTTAACTTCAGAGGCAGGCAAAAGTGAGGACTATAGATGCTGGAGACTGTAGGACAGCTAATGTTTCGGGCAAAAGCCCTTCAGAGTTTACGATACAGGGGGCTGAAGATACAGTTACCAAAAATAGGGGGATGAAAATTGATGAATACTAATAATGGACTGTTACTTTTATCTCAAAATGTAAGTATCAAATGAACACTAGGTATACAGTCACAGGAAGAAAACTAGCACAATGTGATTCACTTGACTGTGATAGCTGTTAAACCCACATACAGTATTAATATGAGAAACCATTCAGATATTTTACGTTTACATCACAAAATGTCATGAGAAAGTTTTAAAAGACGTTATGGAATTAAAAACTTACAAGTCATTGACAGAATTTCCTTGGACTCAGGGAACTAAATACATGGCAAAACAGTCATGTTTAGATTAGATTACATTACAGTGTGGAAACAGGCCCTTCGGCCCAACAAGTCCACACCAACCCGCCGACGCGCAACCCACCCATACCCCTGCATTTACCCCTTACCTAACACTACAGACAATTTAGCATGGCCAATTCACCTGACCTGCACATCTTTGGACTGTGGGAGGAAACCGGAGCACCCGGAGGAAACCCACGCAGACACGGGGAGAACGTGCAAACTCCACACAGTCAGTCGCCTGAGGCGGGAATTGAACCCGGGTCTCAGGCGCTGTGAGGCAGCAGTGCTAACCACTGTGCCACCGTGCCACCCACAAACCAGTCTAACCAGTCCGGAAATAAACAACTAACAACATGTTTTCCTGTAGGAAATTCACCACCTGATATGTTGGGGGTGTGACTTGTGAACAGTTAATATAAACCTTATTTTTAAAAGGGATAAGAATCGTGACAATTCCAAGCCAGTTAGTTAGCAAGAGCAAAAAACACTGAAGAAACTCACCAGGTCTGACAGCATCTATGGAATTGGAAACAGAATTAACATTTCGAGTCCAATATGATTTCTACAGAACTGAAGAACAGAGATCCTGAAAAAAACTCATATTTGTCTTGAAGCATTAATTCTGTTTTTGTCTCTCTTCACAGATACTGCCAGACCTGTTGAATTTCTGCAGCACTGTCTGCATTTAATTCAAACCTGCAGCACCTGAAGTATTTTTCTTTTAGTTTAGTATTTATGTTCAGCATAATCTTGGAAATTTTAATGAAGTTACATTTGCCTGGTATCCATAGAGTCATAGAGTCATAGAGATGTACAGCATAGGAACAGACCCTTCGGTCCTACTCGTCCATACCAACCAGATATCCCAACCCAGTTGAGTCCCACCTGCCAGCATCTGACCCATACCTCTCCAAACCCTTCCTATTCATATACCCATCCAAATGCCTCTTCAATGTTGCAATTATATCAGCCTCCACCACATCTTCTGGCAGCTCATCCCACACACGTCCCACCCTCTGTGTGAAAATGTTGCCCCTTAGGTCTCTTTTATATCTTTCCCCTCTCACCCTAAACCTATGCCCTCTAGTTCTGGACTCCCCGTCCCCAGGGAAAAAACTTTGCCTATTTACCCTATCCATGCCCCTCATAATTTTGTAAACCTCAAAAAGGTCACCCCTCAGCCTCTGATGCTTCAGGGAAAATAGCCCCAGCCTGTTCAGCCTCTCCCTGTAGCTCAGATCCTCCAACCCTGGCAACATCCTTGTAAATCTTTTCTGAACCCTTTCAAGTTTCACAA
>NC_057712.1:4709184-4710799 GCF_004010195.1 Chiloscyllium plagiosum | reverse complement strand
CTGTCCACTACACCTCCAATTTTGGTGTCATCTGCAAACTTACTAACTGTACCTCTTATGCTCGCATCCAAATCATTTACGTAAATGACAAAAAGTAGAGGACCCAGCACCGATACTTGTGGCACTCCACTGGTCACAGGCCTCCAGCCTGAAAAACAACCTTCTACCACCACCCTCTGTCTTCTACTAAATGAATATTTTGCACCAGTATTTACTGTGGAATAGGATATGGAAAATGTAGACTGTAGGGAAATAGATTGCGACATTTTGCAAAATGTCCAGATTACAGAGGAGGAAGTGCTGGATGTCTTGAAACGGGTAAAGGTGGATAAATTCAATGAGGTAAAAATAATGACTGCAGATGCTGGAAACCAGATTCTGGATTAGTGGTGCTGGAAGAGCACAGCCATTCAGGCAGCATCCAAGGAGCTTCGAAATCGACATTTCGGGCAAAAGCCCTTCATCAGGAATAAAGGCAGTGAGCCTGGAGCGTGGAGAGATAAGCTAGAGGAGGGTGGGGGTGGGGAGAAAGTAGCATAGAGTACAATGGGTGAGTGGGGGAGGGGATGAACCTTCATCCAGTGGAGTGCCACAAGAATTGATGCTGGGTCCTGTACTTTTTGTCATTTTTGTCATTTACATCTGAACAGAGCACTGAGCGCCCAATATAACAGAAAGAAAGCTCACACACAATTTCCAGTAAAATGGGTCTGCTCATTATATTGGATAATGTAAACAAACTGAAGGCAGGAGATAGTTATCAGACAGAACCATTCAATGAAATTAGGATTCTGTGTGTCTCGCAGAATTTGTTTTCATTTTGCTTCTCTCACAATGAGCTGAATTCACACAGCACAAGGTGTCACAACTGAGACCCAGCAGCAAGAGTATAACTGCATTTTGTGAAGAATTCCGATAATACACTCAGCTCCTTCATTGAAGTTATTAATATGGATGGGGAATAGTCACTATCCCTCCCTGATCCCTGCAACACTCCACTGGTTATGGAAATTATGGAGTGTGACTGCGATCATGCAGAAAGGTCTATTATTCCCGATCCATGTTAATGACTTTGATGGAGGGGGTTAAGTGTATTAGGCGAAAGTGAGGACTGCAGATACTGGAGATCAGAGTCAAGAGTGTGGTGCTGGAAAAGTACACTTCAATGAAGGCAGCATCCGAGGAGCAGGAGAGTCGATGTTTCGGAGCAAAGGCCCTTCATCAGGAACAAAATACACGAAGTGTATTGCTGGAGCTCTTCACAAAATGATGATGTTTGTGACATGATGATTTTATTCACTCACATGGTTTTTATTCTGCAAGCAGCGATCATTAATTATTGATTGGTGCTGAAGAAACCTACCGAAGAGGTCAGTGATAACCGACTGAGTGTCAGTAAAATCCGGTGCATGATCCAAGATACCGAAGGAACACAGTTCATCAGGAAGCACCAGGAGTCACAGGCTGGGAGCATGGATCATACAAACCATAACCTTCCACTGCTCCACAGTGGGCTGGGGACGGGGGCTGGGGAGGGAAGTTCAGAGGACAGTGTGGGGAGAGGGGATGGGAGATGGAGTGAGGGGTTCGGAGGAGGGTTGGGTGGGGGATTGTG
>NC_057712.1:4706576-4709068 GCF_004010195.1 Chiloscyllium plagiosum | reverse complement strand
AGGAATGTGGGGAAGAGGGGTGTGGGGAGGGAGTGAGGAGTGGGGGTGAAAGGTGCAGTGAGGGGTTGAGAGGAGTATAGGGGGGTTGTGCGAGAGGGGATGGGGTGGAGGAATGGGGATGTGGATTGGGGGATACGTGTTGAGGTGTGGGGAGGTGTGGTTGGATGTTTCTATCTCAAATTGTGACAGATTGGAGTGGCTGCAGCATATGGGAGGTGGAGGCCAGTGGCAGTGTACCCCGCTCTGTACTGTCTGTGTACCCCACGCTGTACTGTCTGTGTACCCCACCCTGTACTGTCTGTGTACCCCGCTCTGTACTGTCTGTGTACCCCACTCTGTATTGTCTGTATACCCCACGCTCTACTGTCTGTGTACCCCGCCCTGTACTGTCTGTGTACCCCACTCTGTATTGTCTGTATACCCCACGCTCTACTGTCTGTGTACCCCGCTCTGTACTGTCTGTGTATCCCACTCTGTACTGTCTGTGTACCCCGCTCTGTACTGTCTGTATACCCCACGCTCTACTGTCTGTGTACCCCACTCTGTACTGTCTGTGTACCCCACTCTGTACTGCCCGTATACCACACTCTGTACTATCTGTGTACCCCACTCTGTACTGTCTGTGTACCCCACTCTGTACTGCCTGTATACCACACTCTGTACTATCTGTGTACCCCACTCTGTACTGTCTGTGTACCCCACTCTCTACTGATTGTGTACCCCACGCTGTACTGTCTGTGTACCCCATACTGTACTGTCTGTGTACCCCACTCTCTACTGATTGTGTACCCCACTCTATACTGTCTGTGTACCCCACACTGTACTGTCTGTGTACCCCACTCTGTACTGTCTGTGTACCCCACTCTGTACTGTCTGTGTACGCCACGCTGTACTGTCTGTATACCCCACGCTCTACTGTCTGCATACCCCATGCTCTACTGTCTATGTACACCACGCTGTACTGTCTGTGTACCCCACGCTGTCCTGTCTGCGTACCCCACTCTGTACTGTCTGTGTACCCCACTCTGTACTGTCTGTGTACGCCACGCTGTACTGTCTGTATACCCCACTCTATAATGTCTGTGTACCCCACACTGTACTGTCTGCGTACCCCACTCTGTAGTGTCTGTGTACGCCACGCTGTACTGTCTGTATACCCCACTCTAGACTGTCTGTGTACCCCACGCTGTACTGTCTGCGTACCCCACTCTGTACTGTCTGTATACCCCACGCTGTACTGTCTGTGTACGCCACGCTGTACTGTCTGTGTACCCCACTCTGTACTGCCTGTATACCACACTCTGTACTATCTGTGTACCCCACTCTGTACTGTCTGTGTACCCCACTCTCTACTGATTGTGTACCCCACGCTGTACTGTCTGTGTACCCCACTCTGTACTGCCTGTATACCCCACTCTCTACTGATTGTGTACCCCACTCTGTACTGTCTGTATACCCCACGCTCTACTGTCTGCATACACCATGCTCTACTGTCTATGTACACCACGCTGTACTGTCTGTGTACCCCACACTGTACTGTCTGTGTACCCCACTCTGTACTGTCTGTGTACCCCACTCTGTACTGTCTGTGTACGCCACTCTATACTGTCTGTATACCCCGCTCTATACTGTCTATATACCCTGCTCTATACTGTCTGTATACCCCACTCTAAACTGTCTGTATACCCTGCTCTATACTGTCTGTATACCCCACACTGTACTGTCCCTATACCCCACTCTATACTGTCTGTATACTCCCCTCTATACTGTCTGTGTACCCCACTCTATACTGTCTGTGTACCCCGTTCTGTACTGTCTGTGTACCCCACTCTGTACTCTATTTGTATCCCACGCTGTACAGTCTGTGTACCCCACTCTGTACTGTCTTTGTACCCCACTCTGTACTGTCTGTGTACCCCATTCTGTACTACCCGTGTACCCAATTGTGTACTGCCTGTGTACCCCACTCTGTACTGTCTGTTTACCCCACTCTATACTGTCTGTATACCCCACACTGTACTGTCTCTATACCCCACTCTATACTGTCTGTATACCCCGCTCTATACTGTCTGTGTACCCCACTCTATACTGTCTGTGTACCCCGTTCTGTACTATCTGTATACCCCACTCTGTAATGTCTGTGTACCCCACTCTGTACTCTATTTGTATCCCACGCTGTACAGTCTGTGTACCCCACTCTGTACTGTATTTGTACCCCACTCTGTACTGTCTGTGTACCAAACTCTGTACTATCTGTTTACCGCACTTTATATTGTCTGTATACCCCGCTCTATACTGTCTGTATACCCCACTCTATACTGTCTGTATACTCCGCTCTATACTGTCTGTGTACCCCACTCTATACTGTCTGTGTACCCCGTTCTGTACTGTCTGTGTACCCCACTCTGTACTCTATTTGTATCCCACGCTGTACAGTCTGTGTACCCCACTCTGTACTGTCTTTGTACCCCACTCTGTACTGTCTGTGTACC
>NC_057712.1:4683685-4705224 GCF_004010195.1 Chiloscyllium plagiosum | reverse complement strand
TCGTCTATCGTCTATCGTCTATCGTCTATCGTCTATCGTCTATCGTCTATCGTCTATCGTCTATCGTCTATCGTCTATCGTCTATCGTCTATCGTCTATCGTCTATCGTCTATCGTCTATCGTCTATCGTCTATCGTCTATCGTCTATCGTCTATCGTCTATCGTCTATCGTCTATCGTCTATCGTCTATCGTCTATCGTCTATCGTCTATCGTCTATCGTCTATCGTCTATCGTCTATCGTCTATCGTCCATCGCCTATCGTCCATCGCCTAATGTCTATCGCCCATCGCCCATCGCCCATCGCCCATCGTCTATCGTCTATCGTCCATCGCATATCGTCCATCGCCTATCGTCTAATGTCTATCGCCCATCGTCCATCGCCTAATGTCTATCGCCCATCGCCCATCGCCCATCGCCCATCGTCTATCGTCTATCGTCCATCGCATATCGTCTAATGTCTATCGCCCATCGCCCATCGCCCATCGTCTATCGTCTATCGTCCATCGCATATCGTCCATCGCCTATCGTCTAATGTCTATCGCCCATCGTCCATCGCCTAATGTCTATCGCCCATCGCCCATCGCCCATCGCCCATCGTCTATCGTCTATCGTCTAATACTTGATCCACTGTCCCTGAGTAAATAAATGTTCCATGCTGGCAGTAGTTTCTGAAGCTCGCTGATTATAATGCATCTCCCTTGATTTCAGGTAAATGTTTTTGGTTGAATGGCCCATTTAAATTTGTTGAATATTGCCCAGAAACATGTTAGCTTCTTTAACGTCATTAGCATCTATGGTGACATTATCAGGGATGTGGTTTCAAATTCTATAGAGACCCTCCATAACATATACTGGACCAACAGGAATCCTGAATGTCTCCACAAAAAAAATTAAAACTCAACTAAGAATTAGGAATTAAGGAGAAAGTTAAAATCACACAACACCAGGTTATAGTCCAACAGGTTGATTTGGAAGCACTAGCTTTCTGAGCGCCGCTTCTTCATCAGGTGGATTAAGGATAACATCTATCATCTCGTCAATTTGTAAAGGCATCTTCATTCTACTTCACTAAGTGAAGAACCCGAGTGAGAAGAGCCTCACTCTCCTCCTGTCCATTACACAGTTTTGATAACTTTCAAATTAATAAAGACCAAGCACGCAGAATTACTGATACACATTTACTCCACTTGTCTCACCCACGAGTACTTAAGAGTGTTTTCTCTCCTTTGCAAGAAATAATTTGTCTGTATTAATTTTTAATAGATAATTAACATGAGATCTTTCCTTTTGCAGCTTTCCATCTCACCATTTGACTCCATGCTGAGGTCAATTTTAAACCAAAAGGTCATTTTTCTTATAGTGTTATTCTTGAATTTCTTTCAGATGCCTGTTGTTGACTTTAGTTAGGTTCTAATCTCTACTGATTGTTTAATTCATATTTACTGCAAAATACATTTTATGAACCTGACAAAATGTCAGATTTATTTTAAAAAAATACCTGAAAAGGATATACTTCCTCATGATGAATTGGCAAAATAAATGTGCAATTAGGAGGCGCATAAACACATTCATCTCTTCAATTCCCACAGAGTAAAATTCTACAAACAGTAATGAGATAAATAATCTGCTTTACTGATGTTGGACACGGACACACACACACGGACACACACACACGGACACACACACACGACAGTACAGTAATTTAAAATTTGAGTGGCCAAGAACTATTTAAACTAGGAGAAAGTGAGGACTGCAGATGCTGGAGATCAGAGCTGAAAAAATGTGGTGTTGGAAAAGCGCAGCAGGTCAGGCAGCATCCAAGAAGCAGGAGAATTGGCGTTTCGGGCATAAGATTCCTGAAGAAGGGCTTATGCCCGAAAGAACTATTTAAAGTAAACATTAACAACTTTATTTCTTAAAGTATAACAGAGAATAATTAATTAACAACTCTTTACAATTCCTTACTCTAACCTATCTGTTATCTTCCTTTCTATAATACTAGTCTGATAAAAGTCCCGATTACGATTTACAGGAAAGTTCAAATTTTAAAACCAGCCAGGTGATCAAATCTTCTCTTTATCTTTGTCGGTAGATTGGTTCTCCAGGTCAGTGCTGAGGTTTTTCTCTGTGCAAACTCCTTCTCTAGACAGGCACCTCTCAGAAAGTTCTGACTGTCGGTCTACAGATGTCAGTCTGGTGGTAGTTCTCCTCCCAACTGTTCAATTTTCTCCAGTATTATACCCCAAAGCATCAGATTGTGTCAGTGGCTTTTAATATTGTCAACATGCTCAATTCAAACTTGATTGGAATTTGGTATTTTTCAGAGTATAATTTAAACTGATTGGCCTAATTTGAATCTGTTGTGTCATTTCCAGGCAACTAGCTACCCCAGTAGCTGGAGCACATGTTACATTGTGTCTTATTGAGAACACGTGGTACAGTCACTGCTATCTTTTACTCTCTTAAAGGTACATTATACCCACATCTTCATAACACCTACATTATACCCACATCTTCATAACACCTCCCCCCTTAAGAAAAAATGAACCATCATTATGAAAAGATGGCTTTTTTCATCTTTCTTTAAAACACATTACCTTAGCATACAGATAACCTCAATGTAAAGTCATCTTAACTTCTTCCCCCATATCTATATATAAAAAACATTAAATAAAGACAAATCTCATCTAAACGCTATCAGTTAAATCCACGATAACGCATCTGCGATTACATTCTTCCGACCTGTAACATGTGCGATTTTTTAATGAGAAGTCTGTAACATAAGACTCCAATGAAATAGTCTAATATTCCTGTCTTTAAAGCATTCTAATAATGTGAGCGGATTGTGATCTGTGTCCACAACCATCTCTGACACATTGTTGGTGACGTACACATTAAAATGCTGTAAGGCCAGGACCAAACTCAATAGTTTCCTCTTCGATTGTGGAGTGTTTCCTCTGGGGGATGTTGATCTTCTTCAAAAAGTGACCACCTGGCAGTTCAATCCCATCCTCATCTTCCTGTAGGAGTACAGCTCCAACTCCTACGTCATTAGCATCTATGGTGACATTAAAAGTTTGAAAAGTTCAGTGTAGCTAAAACTGTTTTGGTGATTAATATGGATTTCAAATGGTCGAATTCTTCCTGGCATGGTTCTGTCCACTGAAACATGTTTTTCTTCAGCAAATCAATTAACAGTGCCACTACACTGCTGAAGTTTAGAATAAACTTCTGACAGAATCCGCTGAGTCCTAAGAATTGAAGCACCTCTTTCTTTGAGGTTAGTCGTGGAAATTGTGTTCCATGGGATCAACCTTCCATGACCGATGTTATGTCCCAAGAATGTCACCTCTGCTTTCATGAATTTCATTTTATTTAAGTTTGTCACCAGTTTTGTTTCTTGTAGTTGCTAAAGAGCTCTGCCAACTGTACTATGTGATCTTTCCAGTACTTATTAAAGATCACTACATTGTCCAAACAGACTGCACAGTTTGTTATCCCAGCCACAACTCTGTTCATGAGTCTTTGGAATGTGGCGGCTGTGTTCTTCAATCCAAGGGCATCATGTTAAACTGATATAGCCCTGTTGAGGTTACAAATGCAGAAATTTTTTTCACCATCTCTGATAAAGGTACCTGCCAGTAACCACGCATTAAGTCCAACTTGGTGATGTAACTGGCTTGTCCAACTTTTTCGATCCAGTCCTCCAGTCTAGGAATTGGATATGAGTCCGATTTTGTAACGGTATTGTTGAATCCAGTCTGGTTTGGGAACTAAGACAATTGGTGAACTCCACTCGCGCTGGTTTGGTTCAATAATGTCTTGTCGAGCATGACCTCCATCTTCATGTGGACCTGTCTGGCTTTGAAAGGATTAAGCCAATAGGAGTGTTGTTTTATTGGAGCAGTATTCCCTACATCTACTTCATGTACAATAGCATTAGTCCACCCCATCTGATTCTGACACATGTACTACAGTGACAAATCTTTCAACTCCATTCTGTGCTCCTGAGACAGATAGCTTACTAACCTATCCCACTCCTCAATGACTACTTCATTTTTTAATCTATTTTGAGGCACAGCAAAATCCACATCATCTGGATTTGATTCCTCACTCTGCAGGGCAGTAACTAACACCTGTTCCTCCTGTTCTTTCTCTCTCATACAATACGGTTTCAACATGTTCACATGAGATATCCAATACATTTCTAT
Organism: Chiloscyllium plagiosum; assembly: GCF_004010195.1. Taxonomy (NCBI): domain Eukaryota; kingdom Metazoa; phylum Chordata; class Chondrichthyes; order Orectolobiformes; family Hemiscylliidae; genus Chiloscyllium; species Chiloscyllium plagiosum. Next base: position 4,701,012 of record NC_057712.1, on the reverse strand, counting down.
CTGGCAGCTTTACTAAATAGTTTACTTGATAGGGACCACTAAGCCTGGTTTTGAAGGGATCTTCTATCACTGGTAACAGTACTAACATGTTGTCCCCTCAGGAAAATGTCAGAGTCTCAGAGCTTTTATCTGCCACCTGCTTCATTCTATACTATGCCCTTTTTAGGTGCTGTTTAGCTAACTCACCTGCTTGATTTAATCTCTTCCTCGCCTCCGACACAATCTAATTGTAAGATCTCTGACTTCGGTCCTGTTAATTTTTCTTTAATTAATTTCAAAGGGCGTCTCACTTCATGACCCAATATTAACTCAAAGGGAATGAACGGAGTAGATTTGTTTAGGGCATCTCTAATGGCAAACAATACAAATGGGTTACCTTTATCCCAGCCATTCGGATAACCTTGACAGTACGCTTTCAACATGGTCTTCAAGGTCTGATGCCACCTTTCTAAAGCTCCCTGGGATTCAGGATCATACGCATTGGATTTAACATGCTGTATACCTAAGCTATCCATAACCTTCTTAAACTGCCCAGCAGTAAAATTTGACCCTTGGTCCAACTGAATCTCACTGGGTAGTCATACCATGTGACGATAGCTACTAACTCCTCTACTACCCTTTTTGCTTTGCTACTCCATAACAAATTGCCTCTGGAAATCTGGTGGACACATCCATTATGGTTAACAAGTGTTGATTTCCACTTTTAGTTCTCGGGAGGGGACTGACACAATCAATTATAACCCGCGTGAAAGGTTCTTCAAATGCGGAAATTGGAACAAAGGGGCTGGTTTTATTACTGTCTGTGGCTTACCTACCATTTGGCATGTATGACACGTACGGCAAAGGTTAACCACATCCTGGTGCATTCTAGGCCAATAACAATGTTTTTGTATCTTAGCCTGAGTCTTTCATACTCTTAGGTGACCTCCTACAGATAGTTCATATGCTACTGGTAACACAACCTGGTGCACTTTGGCCCATTTCTCCTCTGCACTAACCTGCCGTGGTCTCCATTTCCATCTTAGGATTCTATCTTCCAGATAATAACCCCCAGAAAATTCTCTGCCTCTTTTTCGGAGTATGCATTCACATATATGTCTATTTATCATCTTGTCTTGCTGTTGCAAGTCCTTAAGCCTTTCAGGTTTAATCTCTTCAATCCGACCCTCTGCCTGTTCAGGTTTTTCCTGCACCATTACGTCAAACAGGGTGTCCACTAACTGAACCTCAACTCCTTCATCTTTCTCTTTACTTTTCACTTCGGGCTATGACTTATGATAGTGGGATCTGGTTACCACACAGTTTAAGAAAAATACCAGGATATTTCTGTTTTGACTCCTCAGTTTCTTGTCTTCCTTGGGCCTCTCCACAAAAAGGGGTGTCACTCTCACCTTGGACCTTGCCAACACTCCCAACAACAAACTGAATTTTTGGAACTGACTCTCTGTCAATCATTCCCACCGTAACTTCCCCAGTCTTAAGTTGGCACTCCGACCTGATCTTACATAGAGGAACGCTAAATTTCTGCCTTTCTATCCCACATATTACCACTCTCTCGTGTAACAGATCAGGAAGAATGCAGATTCACTCATCCCTTACTCTCAGCAACTGGTTAGATTCTGTATCGCTCAAAATTATAACTTCTTGTCCTTCTCCCCCTGTTCTTTCTGAGTAAACTTTCTCCACAGAGATGAATTCTTTGTAGAGATCAGGTACTAACTCCACACCCAGCCCCTGCCCAGGCTGTGCACTCTCCTGCAGCTCCTCTTGAGGTCTCCTTTACTACCTTCACTAATGCCACTGGCTTAGCTTCTTTTACCACATCTTTTCCCACAGTGCCTTTCTTTAACAACCAGTACTGTGTCGTTACATGACCCACTTTCTGGCAATGAAAACACCTTTTCCCAATGCCCTTCTGAAACTACCAGCACTGTAATTGTCTGTGTCCCACTCCATTACAGTGAAAACACCTGAGGCCTTTCACCACCTGTCCACCCTCTTGGGCTTCTTTTTTTATCCTGTGGTAAAATCTTACCAGTGCTCTCTACTCTTTGTTTCGTAGTGTAGGATCTCCCCTTCTCCCAACTTCTATCCCTCACAGGACGAATTCTGGCCGGAAGCTTGTCTTATGCACCAACATGTACTCATCTGCTAATTCTGCTGCCCTTCTCACTTCCTGAACTTTCTGTTCCTCCACATGAATTCTAACCATTTCTGGAAGTGAGTTTTTTAACTCCTCCAGCAGAAAAATCTCTCTTAGAGTCTCAAATGTCCTATCTATTTTCAAAGCACGCACCGATCAATCAAAATGATTATATTTAATTCTTTTGGACTCAACATAAGTCTGACCTGGTTCCTTCTTTGTGTTTCTGAACCACTGTCTATATGCTTCTGGTACCAATTCATAAGCACTTCAAATAGCCTGTTTAACCTCTTCATAATCTCTCGACCCCTTATCTGACAGTGCGGCAAATACCTCACTAGCTCTGTCTACCAGTTTAGTCTGAACTAGCATTACCTATAAATCATCGGACCACTCCATCTGCCTTGCCAACATTTCAAATGAAATAAAGAAGGCTTCAACATCTTTCTCATCAAAATGTGGCAGAGTTTTGACATATTTATATATTTAATCTCCATCCTGTTAACTTGACCTTACTGACTAAGTTGCAACTTCAAGTTCAAATTCTCTCTTTTTGCTCAGCTAAGAACTTTGTCTCTCTTCCTTTTTCCTCTCTCCCTCACACACACACACGTCTCTCTTTTACTTTCTTCTCTCTTTCTAAATCCCTTTCTTCTCTCTGTTTTTGCTCAGCCAAGAACTTTCTCTCTCTCTTTCCCTCTCTTCCCCCCTCTATTTCTTCTCTCTCTCTGCTTATCTTATAACTCTATTTTCCACAATTGTGATGTAAGTTTTTCTCCCTCTACTGCACTTGTCTGTTTCTCTGACACACTGAAGTGTTTGAGTAACTCCCTTCCAATTTCAGCTTTACTTTTGACCTCGGTTAAATCCAAATCTAACTTATTTGTTAATTCTAAAAGAATGGCTTTTTTCTTTCCTTCTAAACTTTATTGGCAAATTTGAGAAACATCTTCAAATCCCAGAACCTCTTTAGCAATTTTAAGAGCCATTTCTCTCACTTTTAATTTAATTAACCACAGGTCACTGAAATTAAATAAATTGTCTCACCTGCGTTTTATTTAAAGATCTGGGACACTAACCTGCAAGTGTTTAAATCTGCTGGGATTTTTTGTACTCACAAATCTATTCAAATCTGTCTGAACCAGTTCAAATCACGAACCGACGGCCCCAAACTGTTATAACATGAAGTAAACTCTTCTGCTTAATTTAAAACCAGCGACACACAAAAGATGTATCCCATGCAGTAATCTGTAAAAATTTGATAGGCCAAGAACTATTTAAAGTAAAAATTAATCACTTTATTTCTTAAAGTATGACAGAGAATAGTTAACTAACACCTCTTTACAATTCCTTTCTTTAACCTATCTGTTACTTTCCCTTCTATAATACTAGTCCGATAAAACTCACAATTATGATTTACAGGAAATATCAAATTTTAAAACCAGCCAGCTGTTGAATCTTCTCTTTATCTTCATCGGTCGATTGACTCTCCAGGTCAGTGATGAGGTTTATCTCTGTGCAAACTCCTTCTCCAGACAGGTATCTCTCAAAGAGTTCTGACTGGCAGTCTACAGCTGTTGGCCTGGAGGCAGTTCTCCTTCCAACTGTTTGATTTTCCCCAGTCTTATACTGCAAAACATCAGATTGTTTCATTGGCTCTTAATATTGTCAACATGCTCAATTCAAACTGGATTGGAGTTTGGTATTTTTCAGGGTATAATTTAAACTGATTGGCCTAATTCAAATCTATTTTGTCATTTCCAGGCATCTCGCTACCCCAGTAGCTGGAGCACATGTTACACTGTGTCTTATTGAGAACACTTGGCGCTGTCACTGCTAGCTTTTACTCTCTTAAAGGTACAGTACACCCACATCTTCATAAGACCAACACGCACGCACACCTCCACACACACATCCTCTATTTTGTAGGTGGAGGGTGCTGGATTCAACCAATACTGTAAAAGACTTTTACTTAATTAAATTTAAATAAAGCATTCAACATAAATATGGAACATAGTTTCCTCCAAGCCACAAAAGCTGCTTGTGGCCTGGCACCCAGGGAACCTGCTGAGTATTTTATTGCATGGGACTGCCAAGTGCAACAGTCTTCACCCCAGCTCCCTGCTGGAAAGAGACAGAGTGCTCCAGTGGGTATGGAAGCTACAGCAGCTTCCAGCCATATTCAAGGGTGAGGAAGTGAGGAGAGTGCAAAAGCAGTCATGTAGCACACAAAATATTGTTTCAAAGTAGGAAGAAATTATATAGAATGGAGCCATAGTCCAAATGAGCTTTTTATCCCCCATGAGACAGAGATGATTGGTTAGAAACAGCTTGAGAATATCAAGTTTGAAAATCTGTGGGTGAGCAAGCTCCATTTTCTTTCATAGTTGGTGCACTATTGGCTTCTTAATGTACAATGTGCTATTCATCGAGAATCAGATTGTACAAATGAGGCCCTTTGGCCATCAAGTCAGCACTACTAAAACAAAACATACTACCCACTTTTCCCGCACTAGGCCCACAGCCTTGAATGTTATGACACTTCTGCTGTGTATCCAAGTACATTGAAAAGGTTGTGAGGTTATCCACTCAACTGCCCTCCCAAAGAGTGCATTTCAGACCCCCCCCCCCACTACCCTCTGGGTTAAAAACATTTTCCTCAAGTCCCCTCTAAGCATTCCACATTTCACTTTAGAAATGTGTCCACTTGTTCTTGACCCTTCAACTAAGGAAAAAAGCTGCTTTCTATCCATGCCCCTCATAATCTTATACACCTCAATTAACCTGCACAACCGTCAACCTTCTCTGTTCCAAAGAAAACAACCTGAGCTTATCCAGCCTCTCTCTATCACTGAGATACTCCATCCCAGGCACCATCCTGGTGAATCTTGTCTGCACCACCTCCATACAACCATTCTATCCTTATTGTTGGATAGAAACCAGATCTGCATGCAGTTCTAGTCAGCTGAGCTAACCAAGATATCTAAAGCCTCCTTTCTATATCGAGTCTAGGGGCCTATCTAATTGTAGAGGTAGAGCTGTAGAGGTAAAAACAGCATTCAGCCTCAACCTGTCTTAAAAAAAACATGTTGTTCTGCATGGCAGCAACAGGCACACAAGAGCAAAAGAGGACACGTCCATCTGCATTGGGACCTCACAATAGACTCTCTATTCTCTTCCCAAAAATAATGGGACAGCATTGAATTGACTGGAGCCAAATACGATCTCCAACATTAAATATGGAGAATCATGAGCCATGCAACAGAATCCTTTACGTTTACTTGAGCTGACTGGGGAACATAGGTTTATGGTAAAAGGGAGAAATTTTAAAGGAGATATGAGAGCAACATTTTTTAGACAGAGGGTGTTAAGTGCCTGGAATACAATGCCAGAAAAGGTTGTGGAAGCAGACACCACAGCAAATGATGAAGGGCTTTTGCCCGAAACGTCGATTTTGCTGCTCCTTGGATGCTACCTGAACCGCTGTGCTCTTCCAGCAACACTAATCCACATTTGAGAGGCAGCCTAACAGATACACAAAGAGACAGGGAGTAGAGGGATACAGACTGCATAGAGACAAAAGGTTTATAACTTAGAAAGGCATCATGAGTTGGTGCAGCATTGGTGGGCTGAAGGACCTATTCTTGCGCTGTACTGTTATTTGTTCTTTGTTCCTTGACATCTGAGTCAGTTCAAGGTTACACTGCTGACAATGCAGAACCCCATCAGATCATGGCCTCAGTTGTGTTGTGGTATTTTTCAATCGGCCACTTATTTGTTTTGCAATGATGCAGCTCAACCAAGTAATCAGACAATCACCTATATCACCATCTATCACAAGTAATCAGACAATCACCTATATCACCATCTATCACAAGCTGGCTGGATATTTGGTTAGCAAAAGGTAAAGTTGTTGTCACTGTCCTTTTTCCTGGTTGATATCCATTAACCTACTTTGGTAGGAAAGGCAATTGCTAGTCAAATGAGAAGAGACTTTAATCATAACCAAAATGTAGTTTATTGCAAAATAACCAGTCACATTGATAAGATAGATATTGTTACAAACTCTAAGGAGAGACCTATAAGGTTCAGTTATTCTGCCTTCCCCACTCAAGTCTTAGTAACATCAACAGATTAAGTGGAGCTTAATGCAATTTTCATCATTAACCCTTTCAGAATCATTACAGCAATTTCCATAGTCAGTGTTAAATTTAATTGCTGCCAGCTATGGGTTTCAATTGATAAATGTATCTCTGTGACTTCCTCGTAATTGTTAAGAAATTATTAATTTACTTCACAGTAAAGATAAATTTTGACAGGATGTTGGAAGTCTACTGGTCAGTGAAAATAATTTGGTGACCCACCTTTAGGACTAAACGTGATAACCCTGAGATCATTTTTAGCAAAGAGTTGGAAAAAGAATTAGAGATTTACCCCATTTTCCCTTAAGGAAATGTTTTTCTTATAATATACCAAGTTCAGTATGTTACAATAGTGAAGACTAAATAAAAATAACAGGTTCGGGGCAGAATAAGGAAAGCTATTGGGGCAAATTGAGAAAGAAATTCAAAATAATGTAAATAATGATGTCTGTTATGAGTGTTCAAGTATTTGCATACTCTCTGAGAGCATAATTTAAAATAATTAGTTAAAGGATATTAAGGAGAGTTGTTTTTTACCCAGAAGGCGGTAGTGGTCAGGAACTCACTACTCGAGAGAGAGAGAGAGAGAGAGAGAGAGAGAGAGAGAAAGTCTCATCACATTTAGAAAATACATTTGACCCCCAGGGCTACAGATCATGAGCTGGAAAGTAGGATTGGGCTGGATAACTCATTTTCTGGCTGGCCTGGACAAAATGGACTGTAAGATCTCCACCTGTACTATAAACTTTCTGTGTTTCAGTGTGCATAAGAACTATGCATCAGTGTAAGTGGAATAGTTTAAAAACTAAGTGTGACCTCTGAGTGAGATGGAGAAGATTCATGGAATTCCTACACCATGGAATCAGGCCATTCAGCACATAATGTTCACACTTACCTTCTGAAGAGCACCCTACCCAGAACCCCCCCACCCCTACCCAATCCCCGTAACCCTGCATTACCCATGGCTAACCCACCTAGCCTACATATCCCTGGACACAATGGGCAATTTAGCATGGCCAATCCACCTGACCTGTACATCTTTGGATGGTGGGATGAAACTGAAGCACCTGGAGGAAACCCACACAGACACGGAGAGAATGTGCAAACTCCACACAGTCAGCCGAGGGTGGAATTGAACGTGGGTCCCTAGTATTCTGAGGAAGTGGTGCTAACCACTGAGTCACCATGCTACCCTTTAATACCTGTCAATAATTAGCTATAAGCATTTCCTAAACATTTTGCTTCAGACATTATTATTGAGAAGGTTATCAAAGAAAAGTGAATCATGAACTGGTTAAGAGTTGAGATGAGTGATAAGTAAGCTAAAGGACTGCACTGAATTGTCTGTTTAGATTGTTGACTTAAGTCTACAAAGGGGAACGAACTCGTAGCCTTTTTGACTCGGAGGTGATAGTACAATCATTGCGTCAAGGCTAACAGCTAATATAGATTGCCGGTACTATACATTGCTTTAACAATTAAACTAATTTATGCATAGCTATCATTTTTATTTGTTTGTGCTATTATGCTCTATATCTGCTTTTTAAAATATTAATGACCTTGCTCTACATTTAAAAATCTGTTCTGGTTTTATTTCAGATTTAGAGGCTTTACATTTTCTTTTGATTAAGATTCAAATATTCCTGGATAGAGTATTCATATTAATTTTAAAATAACGTAGTTCCTGACCCAATCCTCATTTATGGAAAAGAAAATTGGGTATAAATTTAAGAAAGGTTTGGGAATCACCCTTATTATCCATCCTAGAAAGCAAGCAGACTTTGATGTTGTAGTGCTTACCATGTTATGAACTCAGTTTACAAAATGTTAATGTACCCGTCATCAACTTTGGTAGATAATAATAAGAATTTTAGTTCCTTTTGATCATGATTGTCTCCACAGGTTTCATTGACCCTTAACTCCTAATGACCCTCGTTTAGATTTTCCCCCTTCCCAGTGTGCATACAATTTGCTCTTAAGATCTATTACATAATCTGATCAAGCTCTGACAGTGTTTACACACACTGTGGCCTGAAACATCAAGCAGTTGGCAACTCAACTATTCGCTTACAGATGGCCAATATCTCTTGATTTCTGTGAGACATGTTCTTTTCAATTGTTTCAGAAAAGCAACAATTACAATTGGAACCACATCTATGGTGCTTTGTTTGAGAGACAAAGTTATTATTCATCGATATTATTCTGGAAGTTTAAACAGGCATTTTCTACGACTACATTTACAAAATACATTCATAGAATATGGGTGTTTGCAAGGCCAGCACTTATTGTCCATAATTGCTGGTATCTGTAAATGGGAATATAAACAGTATGTGATGAAGGAAATAGCACAAGTAAATGACATTCACAACCATACAAAATCCCAAGGAGCTTCATGTGAAGACCTTGAGAAAAAGGCAGTAAGATTCAACAAAATGCATTCAGATTCAGAACTGCATGTTCCATTAAAACATGGATTCCTTTATTCATTCCTCTGCTGGTACATATGTGTAAGGTAGCCTTAAGTGGACAAAAGGTACAATATAATTTTCAGTACGCTGCATCCTCTCACTTCTTAGAAAATGAGACATTTTGCATGTTTCAGTGCTTTGTTTTTTAAAAAATGTAAGCAATAAACTTAAAAATAATGAGGCATTCAACTTCAACATTAATATTAGCACACATTGTAACTTATTACCAACTCTACAATGCACTCTGTCATGTACAATCAGATGTAAGATTTATACACCAACTGAGAAAAGTTCACTTCTCAACAATCACTTAAGTACAGAGAATGTTTTCTCTTATGGATAAGTAGGCTGTCACTTGACATCTGGTTTTGCAACATTGAACTCACGTTTATGATCTGATTTGTCAATATCTGCATCAAATTCAATGCTTATAGCCTAAGCAGCACATATACTGAAATTGGAATGGGACAGGGAAGATTAGCAAGGCCCTTGTGCAAGGGTGACACACAAATTTGTGAAATGCTCCATATTTTTCAAGGCTGTCTTGAAGGCACACTGGTAGTGTTCCTACCCTTGCTGAAAAGGTTGATTAGAAAAATAGATTAAATACTGTTTGTTCTTAATATTTTGAAAATGATATTGTGATGATTTATGAACTGAGCTTAGCAGTGATCATTGATTTTTTTGCTCGAAATTTGCTCCATTGTATCAAACTACTCCAAGATCTCCTTCCTGAGTCCTAAGGACGAGGAGCTATGTAACCTAGTCATTGAGTCATAGAGATGTACAGCACGGAAGCAGACCCTTTGTCCAACTCGTCCATGCCGACCACATTCTTTTCAGTTAGAGAACCTTAGAACACACCCTGTCACCTTGTGTCTGTCCTCACTTTATAATGACTTCCTGCACCTGCTCAAGTCAAAACGCATCTCTCCTTTAGGAGACACATTCTGGCTTTAAATAAAGCAGGCCAGCTTGATCTGCTACTCCTTTATGATAGTGTTCCCCCTGCTGAGGTGTGTACCACTCAACAGCAGGCTTAACTCTGGCTATATGTTAGCCACTGCTCAAATCAGAAGTTATAGACTTAGGTGAATTGAAGATCATGATTCTCAAATCCCTTTTGGATGTGATCTGAACTTTTCCTGAAGCATGGACATTCCTAATGAAGGGTTAGTGGCCTCTCGACTCTCCTGCTCCTCGGATGCTGCCTGACCTGTTGTGCTTTTCCAGTACCACACTTCTCGATTCTGATTCTCAGTTCACAAGAGTTGGTGTAAGTGACTATTGTCAAACTGTCATAGATCTCCTTCCTGAAAAATGAGGCAGAACTTGATCTTGACCATGCTATGATGAGAAATGCAAAACAGTAATAGAAAGAAAACAAAATGTTTTTCAAACATTATGTAATGTTATGCAGAATGTTTATCAATACAGAATTACTAATTATACATTTCTAGTGTTCTAATGAGTGCACAGCCAATGTTTGCACTCTGCAATGGTTATCATTACATTAGATTAGATTAGATTACAGTGTGGAAACAGGCCCTTCGGCCCAACAAGTCCACACCGACCCGCCGAAGCGAACCCACCCATACCCCCACATTTACCCCTTACCTAACACTACGGGCAATTTAGCATGGCCAATTCACCTGGCCCTGCACATCTTTGGACTGTGGGAGGAAACCGGAGCACCCGGAGGAAACCCACGCAGACACGGGGAGAACGTGCAAACTCCACACAGTCAGTCGCCTGAGGCGGGAATTGAACCCGGGTCTCTGGCGCTGCGAGGCAACAGTGCTAACCACTGTGCCACCGTGCCGCCCACAAAATTCATTTCTTGCTTTAAAATTATCTTTGGTCATCAACATTAGCTTTCTCCAGAAGTATTTCACAGTGTCCTGGTTTTGTCCTAAAGTGATAATAATTATTAAACTGAATCACAGAAAAAACTTTAAGAAAGCTCAAAGCATTATTTTACTGATGTGCTGTTTATTACCATGGTTTCTACATCGTGACAACAGAATTGACATAGACATTTGGTATAGATACCAAATGGTATATACCACATGGTATAGATTGATAAATCACATGGTTCAATTTTAACTCTGGGCCAGCTTTCAGTGCATGAGTAACAATACGAGTTCAATTCACCTGATGTTCTCAAAATGAGATTGGCAGTACTTAAGCTCCGAGACATCACTTAAATCCTGCCAATATAGAGTCATAGAGATGTACAGCATGGAAACAGACCATTCGGTCCAATTCATCTATGCCGACCAGATATCTCAACCTAATCTAGTCCCATTTGCCAGCACTTGACCCTCTAAACTCTTCCTATTCATATACCCATCCAGATGCCTTTCAAATTGTACCAGCCTCCACCACTTCCTCTGGCAGCTCATTCCATACTTGCACCACCCTCTGTGTGAAAAAGCTGTCCCCTAGTTCCCTTTTAATTTTTTCCCCTCTCACTTTAAACCTATGCCCTCCAGTTCTGGACTCCCCAACCCCATGGAAAAGACCTTGTCTATTTATCCTACCAATGTCCTTCATGGTTTTATAAACATCTATAAGGTCACCCTTCAGCCTCTGACGTTCCAGGGAAAATAGCCTCACTCCATTCAGCCTCTTCCTATAGCTCAAATCCTCCAACCCTGCCAACATCCTTGTAAATCTTTTTTGAACCCTTTCAAGTTTCACAACATCTTTCTGATCGTGGCCTAACCAATGTCCTGTACAGCCACAACATGACCTCCCAACTCCTATACTCAATGTTCTGACCAATAAAGGAAGCATACCAAAAACCTTCTTCACTATCCTATCTACCTGTGACTCACTTGCAAAGAGCTATGAACCTGCACTCTAAGATCTTTTAGTTCAGCAACACTCCCCAGGGCCCTAGCATTAAGTGTGTAAGTCCGGTCCTGACTTGCCTTTCCAAAATGCAGCACCTCACATTTATCTAAATTAAACTCCATCTGCCACCCCTCAGCCCATTGGCCCATCTTATGATGTAGCAGCTATATTGCAGATTGAAGACTGTTCAATAAGACAGCTCAGTAGCAGGATCTGCTGATATGTTTATCTTGTGAGCAATAAATGTGAGGCATAATATTTCTTTGTGAAGCCCAGAGAATCACTTCTGTCTCTACTGCTTTCACAGGCAAAGCAGCAAAAGAGGGATTTCCCTGAACTCTTCTGGCCTGGATCCACATCACAGCAACTTTCCCACTCAGGCCATTGAGTTAAAATTGCAAACAAGCCGGATGATATCAACAAAGTACAATAAGCAGAAATAAGAAAGGACCCTTCAAACTTCATTCCCCAAATGTTACTCCACAAGAACAAATCCCTACAGCACCTCATTGGTACATTTTAAAAATAAAAGGTTGGTTAATTTTATTCATAAAATAACAAATATAGAATTTAATGTAACACACCGATTTCACACTAGATACAAAAATTTCAAGAAAGTGAGGTATTCTGTCACAGAACTTTGGAAAAATTGCAAGCAGGGTCAAGCTAAGAATTTAAAGTCTGGTTGGATGTATACCCAGAGTTTTCATCACATGATCTCACTGCTCCATTAACCCCACCTAACTAAATAGACTTTTCCATCTTCAATATTTGAGAATCAAGAAACAAAAAAACACATAAAACACATATCTTTTCTCCAGGATTAGCATTATCCTAGAAGACTAATCTTTAATTCCTGGATAATGTGCTATGGGATGGCCAGAAATGATCCCGTTTATGGTTCTTATATCACATTTCCTGATGCAGGATCACAGCTATTGATAAATCTATTGTGCATATGGCCTAAATAGGACGAGACAGCAGTGAGCAGACAGATCAGGCAGTAAAAGAGAAGAAAATAAGTTAAAAATATGACCAAAGAATGAGAATAAACTTACAAATTATTTGGTGGTTAAATTGATAGGGCTAAAGTTTATTTTTCTCACCAGCTACAAAGGCCAAAAAGAAACGAAGGACAGTGAGACAATACTGCACAAGTATATTCCCAAACGTTCATAATTAAACATTTCTTTATTTAAACAATCAGCATGAACCTCTTGGCTTTGTTTTTACAATCAGATATGTATTTATGGAACCAGAAATTGGAAAACTTTGATATTAAATACCTTGAATCTGTTAACTTTGGCATAGACTAAGGATTTTATAGATGCATTGCTGTGTAACCACCAAATCTCCTTCAATCCCCTTGTCCCTAATTCCTAAAAACCACAAAGAGACATGTTTCTTTTTTCGCTTTCCATTACTTCTAATGAAAGTTGCAGAGAATACTGTGTGACTTTAGCCTAAAGTGAAACATGATCTTGAAGCATCTCAAGGACCAGAAGTTTTTTCAGAAAACATTGCTTACGTCTTGTGTTCACTGCTATTTCAGTGAGGCCAATTAGACTTGATGGGGCATTTTAGAAAGCTGTCGCCAAGCCCTGCTCAGGAATAGCAAACAAGGCTCAAAGTAAATAAACGAATGGGTAAGTGTGGCACATCCCTGAAGCCTCTTGCCTTGAGACCCTCTCCCTGAGACTGCGATTGCTGAAGTACTGAACTAAGAACAGGTTAATTCGACTTGACATTAGTTAACAGCGGTAATTACAAGTGAGCAATTAATCAGGGGAAGTCTCCAAACAGAAGGAGAACAAATAAACAGACAGTGGTCCCTGATCCATTTCACCTTTCAGATCAGGACATGGTCCAGGTGTCATGCTGAGGTGGGGCCAGTCAGTCTTGCCCACTTTCTCTGGGGAACAAAAGCAACTTCTCACCCATTCATCCCTCTTCCCCTCATGGGGACCTGCATTGTTGTGAAAAGCTGTTGGAAGCTGGGGAGGATGTCATTGCTCAGTGAAAGAAATCATTGAGTCATTCAATTTAAAAACATAATCCAATGAATCAACAGTTAAGAAAGAAACATCAGCCTTTATTTGAGTTGTTTCAGCTGAAATATTCTTATTAAAGTGGCTGCTCAGGAATGACTAAATAAAGTATCACTGTGTTCCATTGTCTTAAAAAGGTCATCAGTAACAGATTTCAGATCGGAATCAATCTTGCAGCATACCTTAATGATTTTTTTAAAAGTCTTTAACATAAAATAAAGTAAATATTTGTATTTCTGTAGCATTTTTAAAAACCTCCGGACACAGCAAAATACTCCAAAAATAGGAACTAATTTAGAAAATGTAGTAACGTAAGAAAGCCTGTCAGCAAATCTGCAATCAAGAATTCCCACAATTGTATGTGATAACAATTAATTGATGTATATTCAGAAGTCACGTGACACCAGGTTATAGTCCAACAGGTTTATTTGAAATCACAAACTTTCAGAGCAGCATTGATCATTGATAAAGTTAAAAATCACACAACACCGGGTTTATAGTTCAACAAGTTTATCTAAAAGCACTTGCTTTTGGAGCACTGCTCCTTCATCAGGTAGCTGTGGAGCAGGATCATAAGGCACAGAATTTAAAGCAAAAGCTCACAGTGCGAAGCATGCAACTGATACGATGTATTGAGTAAACTTAGATTCCTGTTGACTCTTTCATCTTTTGGCTTGGGTTGTGAGTTTCAGTTCATTTGGTATGTAAATCCCAGAACTTCCTTTGGGTCACATTCTCAAGATAACTTAAGATTTTGTGGAAAAAAAGGTGACATCTCAGCTTAACAGCAATCTAAGTTTGTTCAATATGTCATACCAATTGCATGACACTGTGATCTTTTGCTATAAATTCTGTGTCTTATGATCTGGCTCCACAGCTACCCGATGAAGGAGCAGCCCTCCGAAAGCTAGTGCTTCCAACTAAACCTGTTGGACTATAACCTGGTGTTGTATGATTTTTAACTTTGTCCACCCCAGTCCAACACCGGCTTCTCCGCATCTTGATCATTGCTGTTTTTTAACAGAATTGTTTGCAGGATGGGACGACAGAGAGTCTGGTAGCCTGCCCCGCTCTCTCTTTGGAACTAGTGCCCTGGGATCTAAGCACCTGAAGGGACAAGTGGGGGTCTCAGTTTAAAAGCTTATCCAAGGTTCCAGAGTGCACCTTGAACACACAATTTTCTAACTCAGAGAGATGCTCATATTCAGATGAAAACAATTAGAACAGAAGTAAATGACTGATTGACTAGGGTTGTGAAGTGTGATATAGGATACATTTTAATAATTCATATTCTTAGCTTCAGCAAAAAGTGACAAAAACTCCTACAGGGTTTACTGGCCTTCATGCCTGAATAGCCAAGAGGCCAATACTCATTTTCAATATGAAGTGATGCTCACTACAGTGCAACGCTGAGGTATTGCCTGGATATGCCTAAAATAAAGTACTGTGCACCCATGGTATCCACTAGCATATTGCAAGCTTGTGCAAGTCTCCACTTTTTTCGCTGCATTCTGCCTTCTTGCAGAAGGCAACCTTATTACCTTCTGCAATAAGGTAAAATTGACCCTTATGTAAGAATGAATAGCATTCAACATCATTGCTTGATAAAAGTCATAAACACACGACTTCAATTTATAGCCCAACTGATTCATTTGAAATCACAAGCTTTCGGAGCACTGTTCCTTCAACAGGTGTAGCCTGAAGGAGCTATGCTCTGAAAGCTTGAGATTTGAAATGAACCTGTTAGACTATGACCTAGTGTTGTGTAACGTTTGACTTTGTCCACCCCAGTGCAACACCAGCACCTCCTATACCTTGTTTGAAAAAACTCAAAGTTATCTAATTGGATAATAAACAGTGCTACAAAGACTGCGAGGGAGACCAAGATGGTAACTCTCTCTTCGTCAAGATCCAACCTTATTCTCCAGCCCAAGTCCATACAACATTGTAAAATTAGGTGGTGATTAATCCATTCCTCAACATTAACACTTTAATATGGCCCCTGTTTAGTTCATTCACTATTGCAACCCTGATCCATTTCTTCAAAGTCTCTGGATTTAATTATATGACTGGTTATTCAGTGAATTATATGAATACAATGGTTCCCTCATCAGAAATATAGTCATACGTTTGAGATGAAGCAAAAAAAATACAAACCGCCAAAAATACAGATATTAAGCAATCAAACTTTGCAGCATAAATCCAGGCCAAAGTTTCAATTTTACTGTAAAGGAGTGCTGTATCCTTGAGTTATCATCTGCATTGGTGCAGATAGAGTGTTAAACAAGGTCCTGTCTGAACTCTCAGTTGGATGCAATGGCATTGACATCCTTTCTGGAGGTCCTTCCTGCCTGCTCTTAATGTTAACATGAGCCCAATACTCTGAACCTTGGTCTGATTTCCATTTTCCCTTGACTTCTGTCAAAATCGGTTTAGCCTATTGCCTGCAACTATTTCCTCCACCTCTCCAGCAGCTTTAACTTCTTATACCTACAAACCTACAACCTATAACTACTCAAACCTACAACTTTGACCCTGAAAATAACCATTCCCTTTGACAGTTCTCTCATTGCTACTTGCTACCTGATGGTTCTCCTTTGGGTATTTCTGATATTTTACAATTCTAGAATTCATAAAAATGCTTGTTCTTGTGTAATGTGTCCCTGCTTGTCTCTGCTGTTGTTACCGTAGTGAGAAATTACACTAAGCTACCTTATTACAAGTCTGTAAAGTCAGGTTGTAAATTTATCTCGTGACAGCACACTTGAATACACAGCACATAGTCACAAATTTAGATGGGGCAAGGCCAGTAGGTTTGAGAAACTGTCTCCACAGGCGAACACTTAGGGGCTGATGGTCTGGGAAAAATATTAGATACACAAGTAACATAGTAGGCTGTTTAGAAATATTAGTTTTGGGGATGACCGAATGTTTGATCTAATCTTTTCACTTGGTTTTCTAAGAGATGTTTCTTTTTAGATTTTACTGGGTTGCTGGGTTGCTAGCTCACTCTCTCAGCAGAGCAGGTAAGGGCTGTTTGGCAGTGGCTGCTTGAAGGCTCGGTGACGTTTGTTTAACGGTTTAAATTTAAAAGTTTTTTTTTTACAAAGTGCGGAGCGGACCCGGAAGCTGGTGTAGCACAAGCTTACCTGGGTAGGTTTTTTTCCCTATAAAAGCGCGCAGGAGAGGAACCCAAGGCACGACAGAGGTCCTCCTCCTCTAACCTAATAATAAGACCCGTTGTGGTAAGTAGGTAAGTGCTGCATTTTGCTTGTTCTATTCTTTAGACCTAGTTTCTTTTTAAAAGGCTACTTTTAGAGGGATGGCAGTGAAGGCAGTGCAATGTTCCTCTTGCAACATGTTTGAGGTGAGGGATGCCATGGACGTCCCTGCTGATTACACTTGCAGGAAGTGCACCCATCTCCAGCTCCTCCAAGACCGTGTTAGGGAACTGGAGCTGGAGTTGGATGAATTTAGGATCATTCGGGAGGCAGAGGGGGTCATAGATCGGAGCCTTAGGGAAGTAGTAACTCCAAAGATGGCAGATAGATAGGGGACAGTGAGGGGGACTGGGAGGAAGCAGCCAGTGCAGGGACCCCCTGCGGCCGTCCCCCACAAGAACAAGTATACCGTTTTGGATACTTGTGGGGGGACGACTTACCAGGGG
>NC_057712.1:4660996-4682323 GCF_004010195.1 Chiloscyllium plagiosum | reverse complement strand
CTACCCGCCCTTAATTTAAAGCTATGCCCCCTTGTAATACCCGACTCAATACGCGGGAGAAGGTTCATACTGTCGGCCCTATCTAACCCCCTAATCATCTTGTACACCTCATTCAAGTCACCCCTAAACCTTCTTTTCTCTAGTGAAAACAGCCCCAAGTGCCTCAGTCTTTCCTCATACGATTTTCCTTCCATACCAGGCAACATCCTGGTAAACCTCCTCTGCACCCGTTCCAGTGCCTCCACATCCTTCCTATAGTATGGCGACCAAAACTGCACACAATATTCCAGATGCGGCCGTACCAGGGTCTTATACAACTGCATCATGACCTCAGGACTCCGGAACTCAATTCCTCTACCAATAAAAGCCAGTACGCCATATGCTTTCCTCACCGCACTATTTACCTGGGTGGCAACTTTCAGGGGTCTGTGTACATGGACACCAAGATCCCTCTGCTCATCCACACTACCAAGTATCCGACCATTAGACAAGTACCCCATCTTGTTCATAGGATGAGGGCACTGTTGGTCCGGCCAGCATTTATTGCCCATCCCAAGGAACTCTTAAGAGTCAACCACATTTGCTGTGGGTCTGGAGTCACATATAGGCCAGACCAGGTAAGTATGGCAGATTCCTTCCCTAAAGGACGTGAGTGAACCAAATGGGTTTTTCCAACAATCAGCAACGGATTCATGACCACCATTAGACCATCATTTTCATTGAATTCAAATCCCACCATCTGCCATGGCAGGATTCAAACCCAGGCCCCCAGAAACATTCCCTGAGTCTCTGGTTCAATAGCCCAGCAATAACACCACTAAGCCATCGCCTCCCCCCAGTTTACTTTTGCTGATGCTCCTATCTTGCTGTGAGGGTAGACAAGAGTCTCGGTTTGACACTTTGTCTAAAAGGTGGTGCCTCAGACAGTGCAGTGCTCCCTCAGTGTTGCACTGGAGCCTTTGACACTTTGCATTCATATCTCAGTAACGCAGTCTGGCAAGTAAAGGTTAATTTCTAACTAGTCAGCATGGTTTTGTGAAGGGCAGGTCGTGCCTCACAAGCCTTATTGAATTCTTTGAAAAGGTGACGAAGGAGGTTGATGAGGGGAAAGCGGTAGATGTGGTATATATGGATTTTAGTAAGGCGTTTGATAAGGTTCCCCATGGTAGGCTACTGCAGAAAATACGGAGATATGGCATTGAGGGTGAGTTGGAGGTTTGGATTAGGAGTTGGCTGGCTGGAAGAAGACAGAGGGTAGTAGTTGATGGTAAAGGTTCATCTTGGAGTGCCGTTACTAGCGGTGTTCCGCAAGGATCTGTTTTGGGACCATTGCTGTTTGTCATTTTTATAAATGACCTGGAAGAGGGGCTAGAAGGTTGGGTGAGTAAGTTTGCGGATGATACGAAAGTCGGTGGAGTTGTTGACAGTGAGGAAGGATGTGTCAGGTTACAGTAGAATATAGATAAGCTGCAGAGCTGGGCAGAAAGGTGGCAAATGGAGTTCAATGTCGGTAAGTGTGAGGTGTTTCACTTTGGTAAGAGTAACAAAAAGATGGGGTACTAGGCTAATGGTCAGATACTTGTTAGTGTGGATGAGCAGAGGGATCTTGGTGCCCATGTACACAGATCTCTGAAAGTTGCCACCCAGGTAAATAGTGCGGTGAAGAAGGCATATGGCGTACTGGCTTTTATTGGTAGAGGAGTTGAGTTCCAGAGTCCTGAGGTCATGTTGCAGTTGTATAAGACTCTGGTGCGGCTGCATCGGGAGTATTGTGTGCAGTTTTGGTCGCCATACTATAGGAAGGATGTGGAGGCACTGGAACGGGTGCAGAGGAGGTTTACCAGGATGTTGCCTGGTATGGTAGGAAGATCGTATGAGGAAAGGCTGAGGACTTGGGGATGTTTTCACTGGAGAAAAGAAGGTTTAGGGGTGACTTGATAGAGGTGTACAAGATGATTAGGGGTTTAGATAGGGTTGACCATGAGAACCTTTTTCCACATATGGAGTCAGCTATTACGAGGGGACATAGCTTTAAATTAAGGGGTGGTAGGTATAGGACAGATGTTAGGAGTAAATTCTTTACTCAGTGAGTCTTGAGTTTATGGAATGCCCTGCCAGTAACAGTGGTGGAGTCTCCCTCTTTATAGACATTTAAACGGGCATTGGATAGGCATATGGAGGATAGTGGGCTAGTGTAGGTTAGGTGGGCTTGGATCAGTGCAACATCGAGGGCCAAAGGGCCTGTACTGCGCTGTATTTTTCTATGTTCTAATCACAGAGGGAGGCCATTTGGCCCATTGTGCCTGCCGTGACTCATTAAATTAACATTATAAACTAGTTTCAATCTTATTTTATTAATTCACATTTCTAGCTCCATCAAAAGTGTCACAAAATCCAATTGACTTTCATTCTTGAACAGGCACTTCGTCCAACACTTTTTTCCATTTTTTTTTAATATCCTTGCACATTATTTTAATCCAAATAACCATCCAATGCTCTCCGGAATGCTAGGCTCTTACCAAAGTGAATTACCTCACACTTACCGACATTGAACTCCATTTGCCACCTTTCTGCCCAGCTCTGCAGCTTATCTATATCCCGCTGTAACCTGTAATGATAGGCTCCATTTTAAAAAAAAATCATGGCATGAATATTTAAAAGCTAAAAGAAGGAAGTTCACCAAGCTGATAATTAATTTGAAAAATATCCAACCAATGTTAAATCTCACTGTTGTAAATTTAATGATCAGAATATATAAATACTGCTAAGATCAAACTGCTTACAAAACAATAGCATAAAGCAAACAACTGTGGGTGCTGGAAATCTGAAACCAAAACCGAAATTGCTGGAGAAATTCAGTCGGTCTGGCAGCATCTCTGGGGAGAAAACAGAATCAACATTTCGAGTTCAGTGACTCTTCATCAGAACTGATAACAAGGAAAAAGTGGTATTAATGCTGAAGGTGGGTCTAGGATAGGGGAGAGGTGAATGGAACCCAGAGAAAGAGCTATGATAGGGATAGGCAGCTGAGAGGATTGTTGATAGTAGGCCAGAATAGAAGAGAAGCTGAATAATTGAGAGTAGGAGAGAATGGGTATGCTGTGCTGAAAGCTGAAAGGATAACAGGACTGGGTGTGGGTGTGGTTAGAAACCATAGAAGGATGGAATCAGACTCTAAAGTTATTGAACGCAATGCTGAGTCCGAGAGGCTGCAGGGTCCCCAAGTGAGAAATGAGATGTTGTTGAGGCTAGCAGGAATACTACAGCAGGCCTGTGACAGAAATGTTGACATGGGAACATTTTTTCCTAGCCGCTATCAATGCTGATGAAGAGCCACTGGATTTGAAACATCAGCTCTGGTTTCTCTCCACAGATGTGGCCCCACCTGCTGGGTTTCTCCAGCAATTTCTATATTTTTTTTCAGGCTTACAATGCAGCCTAAGCAACATGCTTCCAACATGGCAATTGTACCGTCACTGAATGCACTGACAAATGAGTGGGAGCTCTCGTCACAAAAACAGAAATTGCTGCAGATACACAGTAAGTCTGGTCACAGCTATGGACAGAAAGCAGAATTAACATTTCAAATCCAGGGACCCTTCTTCAGACTGTTTGAGAAAGGGTGACTGGACCTGAAATATTAAATCTGTTTCTTTCGCCACTGATGTTACCAGACTTGCTGAGTTTCTCAAACAATTTCTATTTTTGTTTCAATTTACCAGTATCTGGAGTTATAGAGTCATAGAGATTCACAGTATGGAAACAGACCCTTCAGCCTAACTTGTCCATGCTGCCCAGTTTCACAATTAATCTAGTTCCATTTGTCCATATCCTTCCATACTATCCTCACATACTTGTCTAAATGTTTCTTAAATGAGAAAATTGTATTCACCTCCACCGCTACCTCTGGTAGGCTGTTCCAGATACTAACTACCCTCTAAGTGAAAAAAATGCCCCTCTGGACACTTTTGTATCTCTCCCCTCTCACTTTAAATCTACGCCCTCTAGTTTTAGATTTCCTTACCATGGGGAAAATTTGTTAGCTATCTACCTTGATTTTGTATACCTCTGTAAGGACATCCCTCAGTCTCCTATGCCTATCCAGCCCCTCCTTATAATACAAACACTCCAGTCCAGGTAGCATCCTAGTAAGTCTCTTCAGCACTCTTTCTAATTTAGTTATGTCATTTCTATAGTGGGGCAACTAGAACTACACACAAAACTTTAAATGTGGCCTTACCAATGTTTTGTACAGCTCCAACACGACATCTCAACTCCAATACTCAATACTCTGACTGATGAAAGCAAGAGTGCCATAAGCCTTCTTCACCATCCTGTCTATCTGTGACTCCACTATCAAGGAGTTATGAACCTGTACCCCTACATCTGAAAACAACAAATGCTGGAGATCACATTAGGTCAGATGCATCCACGGAGAGAGAGCAAGCTAATGTTTTAAGTCTAGATGACTCCTTCTCAGAGCTGACTGTGAAGGGGACCGTATTTATACTTTAGTTTAGGAGGGGTGGAGGAGTGGGGAGGGGGGAAGCGGTAAGCAGGACTTTGACCTTCCTGTACCGTCCTGCTCTCATGCCCACGTGTCTGTCCTTGGCATGTTGTAGTGTTCCAGTGATTCACAATGCAAATTGGGAATAACATCTCATCTTCAAACTGGACACTTCGCAGTCTTCTGGACTTCGTATTGAGTTCGACAGCTTCAAATTGTGAAACATTTCTTCCCTTTCTTTCAGCTTGTTATCATATCCTTCCCTCCCTCGATCCCAGTTACTGTCTTTTCAAATCTGGCAGAGACACACCATTGATTAGCTATTCTCCCATTCCCAGCACTTAATCTGAACTATCAACATCTTTTCTCCACCAGCATCCTACACCCACTCCCACCCTTCCCAAACTACAGCATAAATGCTGTCCCCTTCACACTTCACTTCAGCTCTGGTGAAGTCACCTAACCTTTAAATGTTCCTGATGAAGGACTTGTGCCCGAAACAGCTACTCTCCTGCTCCTTGGATGCTGCCTGACCTGCTGCGCTTTTCCAGCGCCACACTTTTCGACTTTATGTGTGAGCAGGACTTTATTATAAAACATAATAACATTAAATATAACTATAATAAAATATATTCTGATTTCTCTCCACAGCTGCACTGAGTTTTTCCAAGAATTTATGTTTTTGTTTCTTTATTATAAAAGTTTTGTTTTAAAATGACTGCAGTCATAAGCCTACTTTAAGTTTCTCTTCCTCTGTAACAGGGCCAAAAAGATTAACTAAAGCACCCAGTACACAGAACAAATAGTAGATACAATTAAATAATGAACAATTAAACACAACACTCAAGTTTCTTGGTAATTCATTGTTAAACTATTTGCATAATTTACTGGATATATATTTCACAAAATATTAGGAGCACAAGATCTACATTACCATGCAATTCATTAACTTTACACTTACATCAAAGCGTCTTCACCACCACAGGTCTATTTCAGGCCTTTACATGCATACAGCATGTGAAATTTAGTTTTCTGAAGTTCTGTATGAATAATTCGAAGATAGTACACAATGTGTTTCCGATATGAGATTTGACAGAAAAACAGCCCAACGAGGAACTCAAGGTATTATATTTGAAGCTTAAAGTATTGCTAAATAGTCCCTTGATGCCAGTGAATTAACATTCTTTCCTTCCTCTCAATTGTATTAATACCATAGCCTAAGGCAGAAACAGTTTGAAACTGCAATCTGGAGGTGTAGATCCTAGAACAGGTCAATAACATCTTGATAACAAATTGATCTCCTTTTATACTACCAATCTTTATTTGACAACCACCAGAATGTTTAACTAATATCTGATCAATTGATTTGACACCCAGAAGTTAATTATATCAATACAATTACCAGATCAGAGCTAAGAGAGAGTTACTCAGGCTTACAGAGGGCATTGGCAAACTGATTCATGATTGTTAGCTTTCTCGATTAGTGGTGCTGAAAGAGCACAGCAGTTCAGGCAGCATCCAAGGAGCTTAGAAGCTTAGAAGCTCCTTGGAGGCTGCCTGAACTGTTGTGCTCTTCCAGCACCATTAATCCAGAATCTGGTTTCCAGCATCTGCAGTCATTGTTTTTACCTTGTTAGCTTTCTAACCTCTCCAATCAGAAACAATAAATAGATTTCATACAGGAAGCTTGTCTGAGAAATACTTGTTCTCAGCAATCATAACATAAACAGATAAATTTAATTTCTTAAAAGCTGAAAATTTCTACTAAAATATTCAGTGAATATAATCGGAATTTTTGGATTTTTTTTGTCATTGTCATTCAGCATATAAAACGAACTGGCTTTACTGAATAAATGGGACTTTTTCATATTTTAAAAATTTCTTTCTCTACCAATGTTGTAATATCAATAATATCTCTGGTTTATATCATAAGTCAAGCCAGACTCATGGTTATTAGAAATTGGAAATATACACAACAGTATTTCAAAATTATTAAGTGAAATTACTGCTCAGCATCCTATATACAATCAAAAAAATTCTCCAAAGTGAAGCATTACATAAAAAAAGTCAAAAAAACCAAAGGAAATAGAAATAAAAGTAGGCTCTCCCTATCTACCTCTGAGAAAGTGCTATTCAGCTGCCTTCTTGAACCACTGCAGGCAATTTGGTGAAGGTAAGGCCACAATGCTGTTACGGTGGGAATTCCAGGATTTTGAACCAGTGACAATAAAAATAAGGCAATATGTTTCTAAGTCAGGATGATAAGTGACATGGAGAAAAACTTGCAGGTGATGGAGCTTTCATATGTCTGTTGTCCTTGTCCTTCAAAATGATAATAATTGTGGGATTAGAAGTTACTATCTAAGGGGGCTTGGTGAATTTCATTTGATTTATTCCTGAAGAAGGGCTAATGCCCGAAACGTCGATTCTCCTGTTCCCTAGATGCTGCCTGACCTGCTGCGCTTTTCCAGCAACACATTTCCATCTCTGATCTCCAGCATCTGCAGACCTCACTTTCTCCTTAATTTATTATTGCCACATGTACTGAGATACAGTGAAAAGTATTGTTTTGTGTGCTGACCAGACAACTTACATAAGTACATCAGGGTAATAGAACAGAATGCAGAATATAGAGTTAGAGCTACAGAGAAGGTGCAGAGAAAGATCAACTCTAATATATGAGAGGTATGCTCATAAGTCTGATAATAGCAGAGACGAAGCTGCTCTTAAATCTGTTGGTCACATGTTTTCAAACGTTTGCACCTTCTGCCTGATGGAAGAGGGTGGAAGAGAGTATAACCGGGATGGGAGGGGTCTATGGTCATGGTGGCTGCTTTCCCGAGGCAGTGGGAAGTATAGACAGAGTCAATGGATGGAAGGCTGGTTTGCAGGACGGACTGGGCTGTGTTCACAACTCTCTGTAGTTTTTTGCAGTCTTGGCCAGAGCAGTTGCCATAGCAAGCTGTGATGCATCCAGATAGGATGCTTCCTATTTCTGCAGTGCTTTTTGCAGGTAGTGCACATTGTTGCTACTGTGCATCAACAGTAAAGGGAATTAATGTTTATGAATGTGGTGCTAACCAAGTAGTTTGTTTTGTTCTGGATAGTGTCAAGGTGTTATTGGAGCAGAACTCATTGTAACTCAACAACAATGAAGGAAGAACAATATATGTCCACATCAGTGTACTGCAAGACTTAGAATCAATGTATTTTTTTATAACAGTGAAACACTTAAGAATTCTGCTTGATGGTAATAAGGGAGTGAGTCACAGATAAAATTACATTGTTGAGTAACTATATTACGCTCATTTATGTAAATAATCAGTACTTCATCATGCTTCTAACTTGGTCCTTGAAAATCCTGAAAGAACTTTAAGAGCTAGATTTCACCTTAACCAGATGCTTCCTTTGAAAACAGTGAGTGGTCCTAACATCCAGTGGTTGGCCATCCTGCTGCTTACTTGCCTGCTCCTGACCTGTCTGAAATATTAAACGAGATGAGAGGGAAATGTCAGGCAGCCTATCCAACCTTGGTTTGCTAGTATTCGACCCACAAATAGAGAGCACACTAATCCTGAAGCCCAGCAAATTTAGCTGTGAATGATGGTTTCAGGAAAGGTTGGAGGACATGTTTTCTGGAACACCTGGGCCAAACAGAGATTACTGCAGGCCTGCTCCTGCAAGTCATTCCCACTTACTACAACCATTCCTTAATATGGATAGACTTAGTCATCTTGATGTGACGGGATACTTGTAGTCCCAGCCATGGCTATTATTTCCAACTGGCACTGGTGAAAGTACAGAATTACAAGCCAATCTCATCCCAAATTGATTTATAGTGCTAACCCCCTCCATTAAATTGTTCATAGTTCAACTATCAGGATCATGGGAGACTTTTTAACTGGGGCAAGTCAAGTCTAGAGTGTCCTGTGAAACTCAAACATTAAAACTATGTATCATATAGAAGCCAGATCTTCTACTGCTATAGTATCTATGGTGGTATTTTGGGCTGTTAAGTCTGGCTTATTGCCAATGACAACACCCAGGTTAGTAATGGTGTGCGACTCAGTGATGGTGGTGTTGTTCAAGCTAATCATTATCTGCCACTTAAGTGGTACAAATGCTCTCTGCCTCTGGTCAACACTGTATTGGATAGTGGTTCTATAGTGGTGAAAGTTCATGTGATATTGACTCCACTCATTCTACTGATGTCACACATGGTATGTGGATGGACACAAGGAATTCTACAACATTACAATCTTCAACTACAATCTAATAATTAAACAGAAACATGGCTTGATAATTTATTGCTTTTAATCCTCCTTTTTGAGTTGCACCATGACAACACCATTTCAGGATGGCTTTCTTAACCCAGGCATCTATTAATATCATGCTGCAATTCGTATCCTGGAAGTTAGAGGAAATGGCTTTGGGTCAATGCATACTTTGTGTGTTTATCATTCATTTGAGGCACGTTTAGATACAATCTGGTAGCACAGTTAAAATCAGGTTATGTTGATTGGCCATGCCAAATTGTCCGTAGTGTCGAGGGATGTGCAGTCCAGGTGAAGTAGACTTGGGAATTGTAGGGTTATAGGGACAGGGTGGGATACTCTTCAGAAGGTTGGTGCAGACTTGATGGGCCAAATGGCCTCTTTAGCAGTGTATGGAACTTTATTATACCCCACTACCATCTACCATGATGGCTGAAGATCTCCTCACAGATTCTGTTTTACGCTGTGCAGCCCTTTCTGTCTCTGTCATCACTTGTTTTTATTCTCGTAATTGCTTGATCCTGGGCAAAGGTTAATGGAAGAAAAAGAGCAATCGTATCAACAGGCAAGATTAGACTAAAGAGGTGGATGAAGAAAATGTGTTTGAAATGATATGGAAACAGCATTGATAACTGCAATATACTAACACATAGAGTAAATGCCAACACTGAGTGCTTGGTCAGGATTTGTGTGATAAATTCTATCGATACCTATTTTCCTCAGTGGCCTTTAATGGCTGTGTCCAACCAATGTGCTGCTGCATGTGGGCAGATTAGATCCAGAAATGGAAGTCAAGAGGAAATGATTCACTGATTTCCTGAAAATATCTGTGCCAGACAAGTTTGAACTACTGCCAACTCAGTTACACAGTGATTTGAACTGATACACTTTCCATTCATGATGAAGACTTCTGCAAATCTTTCTGTTGAGTATTCATGATACCTTATTTCAATATTTCAAAGGTTTGATTGAACTTCACTGAGATCCCACAGTACTGGCAATATTTGAGCACAGTGACAGCTTACTGAAAAGCTAAGGTATGAGTGTTTTGCAACATGTCACAGGACCATCACCTACTTTGCCAGCCCAATGCCAACTGAGGCTGTTACGTGGCCAATTAGAGACTGATTAAGGGCCTCATCCATGCCACCATGGGTATTACCCCAGCTGCAGGCGCCTTGTGGAATGAACAGCAGCTAAAACTGTACAGGCAGCTTGTGGAGGTGGGGTGTGGAGGTAGGGTAGTTCCTCAGTTGAGAGATGAGATGTCAGGAAAGAAGAGAGGAGGGTCCTGAGGTCCAGAGGAAACCTTGCCACTCACCCTCTCGACTCTGTTATTGGCTTGTTGCTCAGCTGGCCTCGCAGAAAGAGACTAAGCATATATCTGAAACCAAAACAGAAATCGCTGGAAAAACTCAGCAGGTCAGGCAGCACCTTTGGAGAGAAAAAACAAATTAATGTTTCAAGTGCAGTGACCTTTCTTTGGTGCTCTTCCAGAGTAGGAGTAGGCCATTCAGCCTATCAACTAGGTAAAAACAAGAACTGCAGATGCTGGAAGCCAGATTCTAGATTAGTGTGGTGCTGGAAAAGCGCAGTAGTTCAGGCAGCATCCGAGGAGCAGGAAAAGACCCTGATGAAGGGCTTTTGCCCGAAGCGTCGATTTTCCTGCTCCTCGGATGCTGCCTGACCTGCTGTGCTTTTCCAGTATCACTCTAATCTATATTCAGCCTATCAAGCCTGCTCTACCATTTCAATGTGATCATGGCTGATCGTCAAACTCAACACTTTAATCCCACCCTCCCCCATATCTCTTTATCCTTTTAGCCACAAGACCTATATCTGTTCCCTTCTTAAAACACAAAATGTTTTGGCCTCAACCACTTTCAGTGATAGTGAATTCTACAGGCTCACCACTCTCTGAGTGAAGAAATTTATGTGTTTTTTTTTATCCTAAAAGGTTTACTCCTTATCTTTAAACTGAGTAAGGATAAGATAAAGTTGAACTGAACTCCCCCACCATCAGGAACATCCTTCCTGCATCTAACCTGTCTAGTCTTTTCAGAACTTTATAGCCTCGTGAATAAGTGCAAACTACCTGAAATAGGAAAATAAGTGAGAAAAAGTGGCTGAATTGGACTTGAAAAGGAAATTTGATGTTAAAGTTACTTTTCTTGTTATTGCTACTTTCATGCCTCTGATAACTTGACTAATCCACATTCCGTGTTTATCAGTTCACTGTATTTTTGATTTGTGCAGTTGAAACATGCTCACTCTGTGGAAATCCTCATGAAAATCATCTGAAACATCTCAAACCTGGCAGAGTTGCAGGGAGAATTATTCTCATGGGTTGAGCTAGAAGCTTTGCGGTGGACCACTACTTCAGCTTTTCACAGGAATGATCAAAGTAGCTTGATTTCAAGATGTGTCATGCATAAATACACAGGATTAGAAGATTGTTGTTTCATAACATGTGATTGTTTCACAGGAAAGGCAGGCTGCTGTTGGAACTGAGATTATATTTTGTATTTTTACAGCCACTGACAACTTCACGATTTGGCTGATTAAACTGAAACAAACTCTCATAAAGTTTTAACTCTCAAAAAACATTAAACTCCAATTTTATTGGATGCAATGCTATGGTTGGTCCAATAGTCCAGGTTATCTAAAGTGAATCAAAATATAATTTGCCTTTATTAGATAATTTGTCCAGACAGTTTTCCCCAGTCAAGTTCTTATTTGTTAAATGGTCTACAGTTATTAATATACATAGTTTGTAATTGCATAGCTTATCTTGAACTATTGGAACATCTATTGTTATTTTGTCCAAACTTAGTAACATTAAACTTTCCATCTGGTTTAGCTCAAACTTTTCAGAAAATCTCGACTCTTAAGCTACGTTTAGCAGTAAATGTGTATTTTTTTCTGAGTTTGATTTTTTTATTATTCTTGGGATGTCAGCTTTGATGGAAAATTTGGCATTTATTGCCCATTCCCAGATGTTTACATGTCACAGCATTGCTGGCAATCTATTCTTCATGAATCGGTTATTTTTGTGTAATATTAAAGTAAAAACAACTGAGGATAATAAAGTTGATTTTGTGTTTTGTGCACTGGAGCTATACAAAGACAACCCATTAATTTCTCTGCCTGAAAGAGGTTATTTAAAAGTGTTTTTTTTTCCCCTTCTGGCTTCTTGCTTCAGTTTAATTTCTGTTTGTCTGTGAGGAGTCTAATAGAGGCCTGAATGACATGGACTCAGACACAACTTGTGGCAGAATCATGCTGAGAATTCCAATGCGACGTTGGGAGCAACTTGTTGCATCTTTCCTGCATTGACTGACCAGTGAGGCGAGTTTGTCACTAGGCAGCAACGAGTCGCCAATGAAGAGGTTATAGCTTGTTAAAGCTTTATTAATGCCACAATTTGTGTTATTAATATTCTTCTTCCTATCTTACCAAATGGACTGAACGAGCTAGATGTGAGGAATTCTTGACATTAAAGTCAGAATGGGTCCATGATGATTTTATCTAGCTGTTGTTCAGCATCAAAGATAGCATCTCAGACCATGGTCCATGGGCACCAGCCACACACACCATAACTATTGGCATCTGACTTTTGCCAAGCTCTCACAATCCTCACAGAATCTCTCCAGTCACTTCAGAAGCGTAGACCTGAATTCCAGGATGCACCAGCAGCTAACATGCAAAAGTTGCAACAGGGAGACTTTGCACACAGGGAGAGGGAGCTGGCTCATGGATTGGAGCAGACTGTCCCCCAGGGCTGCTCGCTTGCTGTCCTGGCAATTGCTTACTTAATGCCAACCTGCATGCTCATAGCGGTGGTAAAAGTAATGACTGCAGATGCTACCAGTTGGATGCCATGCTACCATGCCAATCTACAACCTCTCTTCATTTTATGTGTGCTTGTTTTCCTGGCTATAAATAAAAGCTCATCCTTGGAATTGTCCAATTGCTTGCCTGTCTGTGATTTTCCTTTACCAGGCAATAACAAGCTGGGGGTGTCCATTGGGTGCTGAGGAGAGAATAGTGGTGATTTAGAGAAGGCATTGAGGTGGCATGTAACTAAGGAAAGGTGAAGTGTGTGACCTGTTGATTAAACAGCGACTAGGGTTAGAGACTAAGCTTGTATAGGCGACTCTGACTATAGGAGACTAAGCTGCCATGCCGACTCTGTGCCGTGAACAAACTGGCTTTGTGACTCTTGTGCCATTGCACTGACAGTGAGGGACAAAGCCAAAAAAGATTGTCCATGTGTATGGGAGCTTTTTAAAGATGGCACACGTACAAGGGATGCTAGCCTTTCTGCAGATAACCAGTCACTGTTGAGTTGTAATGGGAAGAGTAGTTGGTAAGATGGAGCTAGAATCAGATACCATAGAGGTGGGAGAGGTTGTTAATCAGGTAAATTTAGTAAGATGTCATGATAAATCTCATAAGGCCACATGGGAAAAATCTCCAAAACACTCAAAATAACTGACACTTTAGCAACAACCCATAAAATTTAACCCTGTCTCTTAACTGCACTCAGACTGGGCCAGTAACTGACAGAGAACAGATAGATGAGACACACAATCAAACATCAAACAGTTGAACAAAGTAATAGCAGAACATTCATCTCCATTGAGTTACTGCTCATGTGGGGTTGATTTTCCACAGTAAAAAAGGCAGAATAGACTCTTAAAACTACTGCCTCCATCCACCCAAAGCAATTCAAATACATTCTCCTCCTGGTAAAAGAGTTTCCTGACCTATATCGATGAGGCCAAGGGAGCAAAGCTCCCTTCTCTTCCTTTTCTTGTAACTTAAGGTATTTTTACATTTTCTAAATGACTGTGCCTCAGAAGCCCATACCTCCATCAATTGACTCTTGATTATTAAACCTTTACCAGCAGCAGAACGATATTGTCTGTACCAATTCAACTCACAACTGTAGGAACATTTTTTGTATCTGAAGCCTTCTATGTAAAATCAGGTGATTTATGACAATTTGCAGTTCTGATTGCATGAGAGGTTCATTAATTTCCTCTGACATAATTGATTCCTTTCTCATGGGACTACAGAAGAGAGCAATCTATCCAGTTCACTTAGACTGGTGAGCTATCTACCACTCTCAAAAACACAGGAAACAATTGATGGAACTCATGTGCCCCTCAAAGTCACAAGATATGCAATCTCATTCCAATTTTTGAGAAGAAGCTTCCATTTCACTCATACAGCATTAATGTGTGCTGGATAAATATTAATAACCTGCTCATGTCAATGGCAGATATCTGTGGAGCTTCCTGGTTATTTTAAAACCCACCAGTCCAATCCTCAAAACTAAAGCATAGCAATCAGTGGGTTTGATCATCACTGGGAATATTCTCAACAATTGTAGCTGATGTCTCAGGTGAGTTCCCAGTCAAACAAGAAGAACAAATATTATGTTTCCCAAGTAACTACAAGCAGTGTCATAAAACAGGCTATGACTCTGACACAAAAACACAGAAATAGATGGAAAAGCTCAGCAGGTCTGGCAGCATCTGTAGTGAGAAATCAGAGTTAATGTTTCCTTCTCCCAATAACTGCAAAACGAAATGAAATGAGTGGTACAGTGGCTCAGTGATTAGTACCAGGGACCTGGGTTCAATTGGGGAGGTTGTCTGTGTGGAGTTTGCATGTTTGCCCTGTGTCTCTATGGAATTTCTCTGGGTGCTCCAGTTTCCTCCCACAGTCCAGAGATCTGCAGGTTAGGGTGAATTGGCCATGCTAAATTGCCCAAAGTACTCAGGGATGTATAGGTTAGTGCATTAGTCAGGGTAAATGTAGATTAATAAGGTAGGGGAGTTGGTCCGGGTGGGTTGCTCTTCACAGGGTTGGTGTGGACTTGTTGGGCCAAATTATCTGGTTCGATACTGTAGGGATTCTATGATGATTCTACATTTTGGGTCCAGTGACCCTTCTTTTTTCCTATTGACATCGGAGTGTTGCATGTTTGGAAAGAATTCATAATTTTCACTTCCTGCACCTTGGCATTAATATGCCAGAATGAATCATTGATTCTTTATAGAACTCTTCCAAATTTCATCTTACTGATTTCAGTGATGGGCAATCCCAAAACTACTCAAGGAATAAAATTAGTCATTATTTCCATGAATGTGTTGCTTTCCATAAGAGTGCATGCACTTTCAGGATTATTTTACAAACTTGCTGCTAACTGAAATTAAAATCTAATTCCTTGATTATGACTCTCATTTTATTTAAACAGAGGCAGAACATTGTTTCTCTCTTAATTGAATTGTGTCTGCTTTAGTGAACTGTTAAATAATAATCTGTGGTTTGCACCATTCAGAAATGCTAAGTTAGTGATTTTTGAGAAAATTTGTAGCTCAGATTGATGATAAGTATGTATGTTAGTTCACTGAGCTTGAAAGCTTGTTTTCAGACATTTCGTTACCATACTAGGTAGCATCATCAGTGAGAGTCTCTGGGGAAGTGCTGGTGGTATGTCCCGCCTCTATATTGATAGGTCTTGGTTTCTTAAGATGGGTGATGTCATTTCCGGTTCTTTTTTTCAAGGGAAGGTAGATAGGGTCTAAATCGATGTGTTTATTGATGGAGTTCTGGTTAGAATGCCGTGCCTTTCAAAAAGTTTTTTATTTGTTCTTTACTTAGACTCTGCAGATAGAAATGCAGAATAATGTATGTGGTTTCACAACAATTGTTTGAACATTTGTAATATTTTCATGAAGTGATAGGTAAAGCATATGGGAATAGTTCAAAGGAAATTAATGTGCTGAAAATGATGTCAGGCAAATACGCAGATACAAATGATCAAATTGGACCTTTTGTTTTATAGTACAAAGAAATTTACATCAAAACCACAAAGTAACCTATTGACTCTTACTATTTCCACCATGTGGTCCCTGCTTATATTTTAATATCAGGAAGATTAAAATTTTGGACCAAACTGCCTGAGGATATATAAAACAGATAGAGAAGCGATATTATGGGAATAGAAAATATCGCAGTGGTGAAATGAAATCATATCAGTGAGTTGGTTGCCGCAGAAAGGCATTGACTTTGAAGATAGGAAGGAAGACAATTTACAATAAACTGATGTGAGAACTATACAAGTTCTGAACACAGAAAGAGACCAATAATTGTATCCTGTCTAAGCCAAAGGAAACCAAAATGAATCCTAATATTTTGTCAAATCTTGTAATTTGTTACAATTTGTATCATGTACAACTCACTCCAAAGCTGTAATAGTTTGCCTCAGCCATTCCCTGTGCAAGAGGTAAGATCCAACTCCTCTGTCAATATACATAATACAGACCTTGGCATTTAGGTGAAAATTCCAAAGTTTGTGCATGACTCAAAACTAGGATGAGTTGTAAACAATGAGAATGACAATGTAGAACTTGTAAAGGGCATTTATCTGTTGGTGAAATGGGCAGATAGGTGGCAGATAAAGTTCAATGCAGAGAAATATGCATTATAAAGCTCTGGTTAGGCCCCATTTAGAATACTGTGTCCAGTTTTGGGCCCCACACCTCAGAAAGGACATATTGGCACTGGAGAGTGTCCAATGGAGATTCACACGATGATCCCTGTAATGGTAGGCCTAACATACGATGAACGGCTGAGTGTCCTGGGATTGTATTCATTAGAGTTTAGAAGGCTGAGGGGAGATCTAATAGAAACTAACATGATGATACATGACATAGAAAGGGTGGATGCTGGGAATTTGTTTCCATCAGGTGGGGATACTAGGACTCGTGGGCAAAGCCTTAGAATTAGAGGAGGTCAATTTAAAATGGAAACAAGGAGACATTTCTTCAGCCAGAGAGTGGTGGGCCTGTGGAATTCATTGCCACAGAGCGCAGTGGAGGCCGGGACATTAAATGTCTTTAAGACAGAGATGATAAATTCTTGATCTCGCAAGGAATTAAGAGATACGGGGAGAGTGCGGGTAAGTGGCATTGAAATGCCCATCAGCCATGATTGAATGATGGAGTGGACTCAATGGGCTGAACAGCCTTACTTCCACTCTTATGTCTTATGGTCTTATGGTCTAAGTAGGAGGTGATACATTTTGGTGCAAAGAACATGGATAGACAGTCCAAAAGAAAGGGCACTCAATGGGTCTGCAGGAGAGAGACATCGGTGAATAGGTGCATAAGTCACTAAAGGTGACAGAACAGATATAGGGAGTTGATAATAAAGTACACAGTCTTATAGGCTTCATTAATGAGGGGTATTGAGTACAAATAGGAGGTTATGATAAACTTATATAGGACACTAGTTAGTCGTCAGTTAAAGTATTGTGTACAGTTTGAGGACTTAAATACATTAGAAAGAGGTGCAAAAGAATGATTCCAGGGATGAGAGATTCCAGTTATGAAGATTGATTCAAGAAATTAGGATTGTTTTCTTTGGAGAAGACAAGGCTGAAGGGAGATTTGATAGATATTTTCAAAAATCATAAAACACTGGCCAGAGTGAATAGGGGGAAACTTTTCCTCTTCAGAAAGGATCAAGAACCAAAGGGTGCAGTTTTAAAGTATTTTGCAAAAGAAGCAAATGCAAGACAGGAACAAGGTTTGCACACAGTAATCAGGTCAGGTTTGGAATGCACTACCTGGAAGTATGATGGGGATAGGTTCAATGCAACTAGACATCAGTGTATTGGATGATTATTTAAATCGAAGCAATGTGCAGGGTTTTATGGAAAAGGCAGGAGATTGTCACAAATTCGAATTACCCTGAGAGTCAATGAAGACCAGATGGAATTAATGGCCTTCTTTTGTACTATAACAGTTCTGTGATAAATGTTGGTTACAGTTCTTATGGACAGGAGAAGTAGTTAAATAGGAAAATATTTAACCTGTTCTGAGGAAGGGTCACTTGACCCAAAACGTTAACATTGATTTCTGTCCACAGATGCTGCCAGACGCTCTGAGCTTTACCACCAAACTCTGTTTTTATTTCCAATTTACAGAATCCACAGTTCTTTGAGTTTTTAAAATATTTAACCTGTGGTTTCTACTGCTTAACTTACAGTGAATTCATTGGTTTTGACCTTGTGGTTGAAGGCATAAAACATTTTTTCAATTTCAATCATCAAGGATTGAGGTTAGTTTAGGGACTCTGAGGATTGTAAGGTTTTCGGGCAGTTCAGTGGAAACTACACTGGACTCAGAAGAAAATTTAGTTTTCTCTCTTTAAGAGTGTAGGACAGTAATCATCACAATAGACAAGTTTAGTTAGTGCGACTTCCGTACTCAGGGTATTTGTTTAAAAATCTACAGGTTAATAAAAGCTGAGAAAGTTTAAGCTCTCAGTTTTGTAAATATCCAAGTAAGAAGACTCCAGAATTCTCAAGACCAATACTGGAAAGAATCAACTAAGTAGAATATGAAGCTGAGATGTTTCTAGTTGTGTTCTATATCTAGATAGCTTCATATTTTTGTTTTGTTGTGTGGTAAACTTCTACTCTGTTGTTAACTTTACAGTGTCATGTCACTATTTCAGTGACTGATCAATACCTTAACTAAATTATTAAAAAAAGGCACATGATCAATCAAACTAAATTTCATTCTGGATTGACTTGTGCATCAGCTGAATCATGAAGGGTAAAGGCTTATACTGCTAATCGGTCTCCTGTGATCCTTGCTGGGAGTTAAACATTTGGACATTGGGTGAGGACAGATTGGCTAAAGGTTAATCTCTTCATTGAATAGATTGGGTCACAAATCACACAACACCAGGTTATAGTTCAACAGGTTTCTTTGAAAATACTAGCTTTGGGAGCACTGCTCCTTCATCAGGTGATTTTTGACCTTGTCCAACCCAGTCCAACACTGGCACCTCCACATCTTGATTAGATTGCAAACTGTTGCTTAGGCAACAGAATAGTGGCCTTGGATTAATTAGGTTTCCTATAGTATGGAAACAGGCCCTTCAGCCCAACAAGTCCACACCAACCCTCAGAGAAGTAACCCACCCAAACCCATTCCCCTACATTTACCCCTGACTGATGTGCCTAACACTACGGACAATTTAGCATGGCCAATTCACCTAAGCTGCACATCTTTGGATTGTGGGAGGAAACTGAAGCACCCAGAGGAAACCCACACAGACACGGGGAGAATGTGCAAACTCCACACAGACAGTCACTTGTGGTGATATAATAGCAAAGGAACTGTTCCTAAGCTAGAGTCTAGCGTTCTTGAAGAAGGGATAGAAGAATAGATATTTTAAAAACCAAAATAATGATAAATAAACATGAAGCAAGTAGAAGGTTAAGAGATTCTACTGGATAAATCTTTGGAATCTCTGCAGATTGCCTGACTGCAGTATTAGAAATACTTTAGGTGCATTTTATCAACAAAGGCACAGGAATCAAAAGATAATTATGCATTATTGTTCTGTAAATTGATTGTTAGCCACCAGGTTAGATATTCTGAGCAGCAAATTATATGTAAAGATACTGAACATATTTATATTGTGTTCCTGACTGTGTTGTTCTCAGGTAGGGATTAACCCAACCTCTAATGGCATGTTAATATTTGTATGAAAAGAGAACAGATAGAGATGTCTTACTAAAAAATTGAATGTTCATATCTGAACTCTCATCAGTGAAATTTCAACCCTTCCTTCTGGAATAACAGGCTGAATTTTATCAAGGTGGCATCATCTTAATGTTGGACTATGGAGCTGGGAAATCCTCATCATTTGTGGGAGCTCCAACCTTTTTTGTGATGATGGGACAATGAATGAGCTGCTATTGCAGCCCTCTTTGTGCAAGAGTTGGCAGTCAATCGGGAAAGTGGTCGATCTGAACATTACAATCAGGAGCACAGGCAGATGCTGTGACTGCACTCAACCACAGATGCATCATAAGTGCCATCTCAGATCAAAGCAGGTGTCACCAGGGTCAGTCATGCAGTTTCTGATGTTGAGCAGGTTGGGAAGTGACTAGGGATGGTTCTAATTGATTCTGTTGGGTCTGACCTTGCTGATAGGGGACATTCATGAGCTACAAGGAACACTTTGATAAAATTCAGCCTGTTATTCCAGAAGGAAGGGTTGAAATTTCACTGTAAGGTAATCCCGCCATTCCAGTATTTCAATTCCATCTCAAACATCAAAAACTGTAAGTACAACAAACTTTTATCTACCCACCTCCATAAGCTGCTCTCCTCAAACATTCCAGAAGATTCCCCCGGCCTTTGGAACTGCTCAGACACCATTCGCCATGTGGCTCATGCAGCTACCATCCCCACGGTGATCGATGACGTCACTTCTACCCCCATCGTGGCCATTTCCACAGCCACTTCCACCCCTCACAATTCCTCATGCACCACACGTGACCTCACTTCCGCCCCTCACATCATCACTGATGTCACATGCTCAGTGACTTCCGAACTCTCCTACTGCCATGTTTGCCACCACTTTCGCCCCCACCAACGCCACTCACCTGCATTCTGATGACACGCTCTCCACAGATCCCACTGTCACCATTCCCACCTCCAGGACCCTGAGGGGAACACTACCCCTGCTCATGACTCCACCCCCATTCCTCCCACCACCACTCCCACTCCAGTTACAGGCTCCGCCCACACTCCCAGCTCCACACCCACACCAGGCCCGAGCTCCCAGCCCTGCTGAGCTTTTACCATCCCTCCAGACCTTCCCCTCACTGAGGACAAACGTTCAGTCCTCAGGAAAGGACTCACCTTCATCCCTCTCCGTCCATACATCAATGAATTCAATACACACCGTGACGTCGAACACTTCTTCCGCCGCCTCCCGCGGACTCCCACCCATCTTCCAAGGACCCTTTCACCCGCCTCCAACACACTGCATCCACCTGGACACCCCGCGCTGGTCTATTACCTGTCCTTGACTTCTTCATTTCCAACTGCTGCTGGGACATTAACCGCCTCAACCTGTCTACCCCCCTCCCCCACTCCAACCTCTCACCGTCACAACGCACACCCTCCACTCCCTCTGCTCCAATCCCAACCTCACCATCAAGCCAGCAGATAAAGGGGGTGCAGTGGTAGATTGGCGCACTTACTTCTTCACCGCTAAAGCCAGACGCTAACTCGAAGACACCCTCTCCTACTGCCCCCCTCAACCATGTCCCCAGCCCCATCACCAAGCCATCATCTCCCAGACCATACAGAACCTCATCACCTCAGGAGATCTCCCACCCACAGCTTCCAACCTCATAGTCCGGGAACCCCGCACCGCCCAGTTCTGCCTCATACAGAGAGATCTGGGTGTTCTTGTACACCAGTCAATGAAAGCAAGCATGCAGGTACAGCAGGTAGTGAAGAAGGCTAATAGTATGCTGGCCTTCACAACAAGAGGGATTGAGTATAGAAGCAAAGAGGTGCTTCTGCAGCTGTACAGGGCCCTGGTGAGACCACACCTGGAGTACTGTGTGCAGTTCTGGTCTCCAAATTTGAGAAAAGACATTCTGGCTATGGAGGGAGTGCAGCGTAGGTTCACGAGATCAATTCCTGGAATGGC
>NC_057712.1:4632272-4656031 GCF_004010195.1 Chiloscyllium plagiosum | reverse complement strand
AAGATCGTATGAGGTAAGGCTGAGGCACTTGGGGTTGTTTTCAATGGTGTAAAGAAGGTTTAGGGGTGACTTGATAGAGGTGTATAAGATGATTAGGGGTTTAGATAGGGTCGACAGTGAGGATCTTTTTCCACGTATGGAGTCAGCTATTATGAGGGGGCATAGCTTTAAATTAAGGGGTGGTAGGTATAGGACAGATGTTAGGGGTAGGTTCTTTACTCAGCGAGTCGTGAGTTCATTGAATGCCCTGCCAGTAGCAGTGGTGGACTCTCCCTCTTTATGGGCATTTAAACGGGCATTGGATAGGCATATGGAGGATAGTGGGCTAGTGTAGGTTAGGTGGGCTTGGATCGGCGCATCATTGAGGGCCGAAGGGCTTGTACGGCGCTGTATTTTTCTATGTTCTATGTTCTATGTTCTATGATCGGCATGGACTAGTTGGACCGAAGGGTCTGTTTCCGTGCTGTACATCTCTATGACTATATAATTTGTTTAAAATGTCAAAAGTGTTTCTATGTTCTATGTTCTATGATCGGCATGGACTAGTTGGACCGAAGGGTCTGTTTCCGTGCTGTACATCTCTGTGACTATATAATTTGTTTAAAATGTCAAAAGTGTTTCAAAACGACTCTACATAATTGTAAAGGGCTCAATTGAACAGTTGCTGGGCAAGCACAATACTAGTGCATGTGACATGGTAAACCTTGACTTGAAAGCTGTACCTATTGGAAAAAACCTAAGATTATTTATGCTGTGTGACCAAAGACAAGTGATAGCTACAGACTCAAAAGGAAAGTTATAACCTAAGGAGTTGTTAGACAAACATATAGATGCAGATGCAGATCGAAAGAGAAATCAGACAGAGACCTAAAGGTAAACAGAGAATTCTTACGAAAATAATAAGCAAATCATTCCCAGAAAGAGATCTGTATGGCAGAAAATGAAATAAAAGCTGTTGAATGTTCTTTATCAGCTCACTACAAAGATCTAAAACCTGGAAAGCATGGTTCGTCAGCCCAGAAACAATAAAGCGAGTACTTTCCCAGAAGTTGAATCAGGATGTAATTGGTTACATGGAGGAAAAGGACTAATAACACCATCTGAACTTTTTGTAACTTGAGGGAGAGAGCCATCTTAGAAGATTGCTTTGAAGATGATAATCTTGCCCCTAAAGTTCAAAGCTGTCTACTATTGTCAGGTATGACTCCTACCCTACTAAGCTTCAATACGAGATATGGAATTAACGGTGTTGGACTGGGGTGGACAAAGTTAAAAATCACACAACACCAAGTTATAGTCCAACAAGTTTATTTGGAAGCACTCGCTTTCGGAGCGCTGCTCTTTCATCAGGTAGCTAATGGGGCAAGTTCATAAGACACTGTACAAAACAGTGCACTGTGTAACTATTTCACTACATAGTGCCAGATTTGTGTGGGTCTGATCCAAATGGCTGTTCAAGTCCATTTAATTAATTTCTGGGGTATGGACACTGGTGGCTGGGCCAGCATTCATTACCCATCCCTTCCTGGGAAGCACTGCAGTCCATTTATTGTAGGTAGACCCACAATGCTATTAGGGAGAAAATTCCAGAATTTTGACCCAGTGATAGTGAAGGAGGGGTGATATATTTGCAAGTCAGGATGGTGAGTGACTTGGAGGAGAACTAGGAGGAGGTGGTGTTCCCATGTATCTGATGTACTTTTCTTTCTAGATAGCAGTGTTCACAGGATTGGAAGGTGCTATCGGGAGCCATGGTGAACTTCTTCAGTGCATCTTTAAAATAGTACACAGTGCTGCTACTGAACATTGTGATGGAGGGAGTGAATGTTTGTGGATGTGCCATGAATCACTTGTGATGTTTTGTTTTGGATGATGTCTAGCTGCTTGAGTAGTTTTTGGAACTGTAAGTGGGAAGTGTTCTGTCACATTCCTGACTCGTGCTTTGAATGACAGTGTCAGGCTACTACAAAGCAAGAGAAAGTGAGGTCTGCAGATGCTGGAGATCAGAGATGGAAATGTGTTGCTGGAGAAGCGCAGCAGGTCAGGCAGCATCCAGGGAACAGGAGAATCGACGTTTTGGGCATTAGCCCTTCTTCAGGATTCCTGAAGAAGAGCTAATGCCCGAAACGTCGATTCTCCTGTTCCCTAGATGCTGCCTGACCTGCTGCGCTTCTCCAGCAACACATTTCCACTACAAAGCAAGTACCACTTGATAGCACTATTGATGATCCTTCCTGTCACTTTACTGATGATCAAGAGGAGACTGATAGCATGTTAATTGGCCAGGCCGGATTTGTCCTGCTTTTTGTATACAGAATGCATCTGGGTCATTTTCAACATTGTCAAGTAGAGGCCAGAGTTGGAACAACTTGGCTTGGGGCACAGCAAGTTCTGTAACTCAAGTCTTCAGTATTATTGCAAACATCTAGTCAGGGCCCATAGCCTTTGTAGTAGCCAGTCAAGTACCAATAATTTGGGAGCTATGATTCATTTACACACTAATTGTGTAGTACTAAATTGATGGAGAAAAGGAAGATTTTAACTTATATTCAACATCCCAAAGTTATTTGACATTATTATAATATTGCCAACTAATGAATGCTTTGCCTGAGTCAATGACATAACACAAATCTTGTTCTTACATATTTATTCCCATCATTTGTTCGAAGAGTGAGTTATTTCACTCAAGTTGAAGAAAATAATTGAAAACAAGGGAGAGAATGCCAGATCCATTGGCCCATGAGTCACTAACGAACCTTCTGTTGAAGACTGAAGCCAGCTCATTACCTTAATCCAAATGAAAGATCATTGTCTATCATCTGATTGAAAGAGTATAAGTACACATAAATAAGAGCAGGAGCTGATCTAACTTTGGCTGCAAGTACACTCCTCTGCCATTCCTCCATAATCCTTTGTTCTCTGGTAGATCAAAATCTATCTAAAGACACTGACAAAAGGAGGAGACGGTTGAAAACCTTTATTGTCTCCTGGTTGGACATGAACTATATTAAATTATGTTGTATGATCCTAATTCCATTTGCAATAAATAATTCACAGCAATTTGACACTAAATTGGCAGAGTCATTGAGAGAATGCTTCCTATCAGAAGCATAAGATCAAGAGTAGAAGAAAAGACTTACCTTGATAAAGCACCATCCTCAAAGCACTTCACAGCCAATTGAATGCTTTTCAACAGCAGGCAAACACCACAGTCAATTTGCACCCATCAACATCTGACAAATAGTGATGGGAAGATGACTATACAATGTTTTAGAAGTGCTCATTCATGGAGAAACCAAGGCAACAAATAACTCCCTGCAATTCTTCATACAGTACAGCAAATTTAATGAATAATCTTTCAGGGTATATGTGCCTGTGATTAAAGTCTCATCAATGAATGGTGTCTCTGACAGATTCACCCTGCCTCAGTGCTGCGTTGGAGAGTTAGCCTGGTCTATAAGCTCTAATCATTGGAATGAGATCAGACCTGAAATCTGCCCTCTGACTCTGAGGTGACAGAGTTATTCATTGAGCAATGAATGCAACATAAGAGCTGTTTCATGGTTAGATTTGTGGATGTTTACAGCACAGAAAGAGGCCATAAAGCCTGTCATGTCTGCACCAGTCAACAAAGATCTGACTACGCTAATCCCATCTTCCAATTCTTGGCCTATAGCTCTTAGGGCTAGGCATCTCAAGTAATATCTTCATGCTGCTTAAATGCTTCAAGAGTTTCTGACTTGACTACCCTTCCAGACTGTGAGTTCAAGACTTTCACCAACCTCTAGATGAAAATCTTAGCCTTCTACCTTTTACCTTAAATCTTTGTCTGCTGGTTATTGACTTCTCTACTAATGGAAAATACCTTTCCATCCATTCTTTCTGTGCCCTTCATAATTCTAGACATATCTGATGTTGGACTTGAGTTTCTTTATCAGGGAGTGTTATTGAGTGGATGTAGATTTGCTCGCTGAGCTGGAAGTTCTTTTTCAGACATTTCATCACCATTCTAGTCTTCGTCCAGAGCCTTTGTCCAGAGGCTCACTGAAGATGTTACCTAGTAGGGTGACGAAACATCTGAAAAAGAACCTCCAGCTCAGCGAGCAAACCTACATCCAGAACCTTAACCTGAGCTACAAATCTTCTCAAAATTAGCTAATATTATTGAGTCTCTGACCTAGCTAAGGCCTAATCTCCAAGTTTTGATATTAATATTGACTGAGTGTAGGAGTATTAATTTAACTTTAGGAAAAGATTCATGCCCAGCACACTTGTTGGTGAGCGTAAAGACTATCTGAAGACTAGATCAGACTGTGGAAAAATTTGATTTAACATTGATTTAAAGAATGGCAACAAAATCAAATTATAATTCCACCGAGTATAAAAGTTGAAACCAGTAAGGTATATTTTAAAGTTGCTAAAACATGTTGATTGCATGTACATTTACACAAATGGTTGCAGATGTTCAAAGCTTGCTGGAACTTGCACTTTACAATTAAAGGTCCTCTTCAATTACTTAAAATCATTTTGTGCAAGACCATAATTATTCAAGAGCTTTGGGTTGAGACTGCTTGTCACTTACTGTAATCTCGCTTCATGTCCTGAAGTACTTTGGGTCATGTGATCTGATTCAGTCAATAAAACCAGAGACTGGAGCCTGAGTCTGTGCAAGCTGATGCACTCCCATTTGTTCAGACCGGTTGAATTAATATTGACTGCAATTAGAACTTCTTCATATTTCACCAAATTTCATTCCTATGGATATTCACTGTCCTACTTAGCTAAATAAACATTCCAGAATTCCTGTTTGGCAGCAAGTGAGTGGAAAAATTTCAAGCACTGCTTGCTGCATGCTAACGTGACTGCTTGCTAATCTTGAAAATCCAATCACTTCACCTTAACATTAGCAATGAAAGAACGCACGTATCATTATAGGATCTATAGACCCCAAGTTCAAGAACAATGTTAAATGTGATGTAGAGGTGCCAGTTTTGGACTGGGATGGACAAAGTGTTAACTCACACAACACCAGGTTATAGTCCAACAGGTTTATTTGGAACCACTAGCTACCTGATGAAGAAGCAGCACTCCCAAGTAAACCTGTTGAACTATAACCCAGTGTTAAATGATTTTTAACAATTTTATTATTTTTTTATTTTAGGTTCCCTACAATATGGAAACAGACCCTTCAGCCCAACAAGTCCATACCGACCCTCCAAAAAGTAACTCACCCAGAACCCTTCTCATGCCCTATATTTACCCTGACTAATGCACCTAACACTTTGGGCATGGCCAATTCACCTGATGTGCACAGCTTTGATTGCGGGAGGAAACTGGAGCACCCAGAGGAAATACACACAGACACGGGGAGAATGTGCAAACTCCAAACAGACAGTCACCCAAGGCTGGAATCGAACCAGGGTCCCTGGTGCTGTGAGGCAGCAGTGATGACCACTGAGCCACCATGCTGCCGTAATGCACTGTTAAATGTAACCTGTTCTTTCTTAACAACAGCTGATATGGCGATTTGAAAGCAGATTTTCATTCTTCTCTCCCAAGTATGAGAACTTTTGGGGGCATTTGTGTTTCCAAATTATGAACTTGGCATGTTTTCCCATGAAATAATTGACAGGAGAAAAGCTTATTTTGTCAACATAACACTAAATTATGAGCATATTTTAAATTCTCCATTATACTACTATTGCTCAAGTGGAAGCAAGAGCAAAAAGGAAATTACTGTAGCATATGCAATCCATTTCAGTCATACTATTGAACTATCCACTCTGATACCTGACAACAAAGTCTCGTACCTGGGTTTACTGAATGAACTACAACCCATCAGTGAAAAATTCAACCAAGTTTCCCTCAACTTTAAATGTATTATTAACATAGTTACAGTTGAAAACTGTCTTCCTGGCAATCCCCAACATCCAAAGAAAATGTCTTGAATACATATACACACACAGAAAAGATGTTACTGGAGATTTATGAGACACAAAACAGGATTGATGAGAGCATGAGGTTTGAGATCAATCTTTTTGCCAATTGAAGTCAATGAGTATCCAATCTTAAGTTATATCAGTGGATTGAACAATATAAAATATTACCCACTGACAGCAGACATCACAGAGGGTACAACATGGACTGCTACTCACTAATGGTACATCAGAGGGTACATTTGTAATATTATCCACTATCAGCAGACAT
Source organism: Chiloscyllium plagiosum (assembly GCF_004010195.1). NCBI lineage: Eukaryota > Metazoa > Chordata > Chondrichthyes > Orectolobiformes > Hemiscylliidae > Chiloscyllium > Chiloscyllium plagiosum. The sequence goes on along the minus strand of NC_057712.1, from coordinate 4,649,824 downwards.
CGCAGATGCAAAACTCAAAACACCTTGAGGGTAATGGTTAAAAGTGCCCTATAAAGTCTCCAGAACTTGAGATTTGTCCTCATCTCATTATAAAATGGTTAATGGTAGGGTTTGGGGCCTAGCTTTGCTGTTCCTCTCCCTTGTAAAATTGCTGTTGTAATCAGCTGTAAATATTAACTGTTTTTGTAAATTGTTTTGTAATTTGTTTAATAAAATATCATAAGCAGGAAAAAAAAAATAAAGTCTCCAGATCATTCAGGAAAATTAACCTTTCTCCCACAACCAATTCACCCTTTGTGAATAGAATGGATGAGGATGGAAATAAGCTGCTCCTCCAATCACACTCCAGTTCTCTCCTGTCCTTGCTGCTGATTGGTTTACTCGTGAAACTATCAAGAACAAATCTAGTAGAGAAGCAGCCTGTTCATGGAGAAACAAAAGGTAGTTAGAAATGTAAGTGATGGCCGCTTGAGTTGGAGGGATTAAAGTGATAAACTCTGATTCCATTGCTGAACACAGCTCATTCGTCATCAAAGAGTAGAATGTCAGAGAGTACGGTAAATAAATGATAAGGGGCAGAATTAAAAGAAGTTGCGGAAGCTGGGGAATGAATGGGGAGAAGTTCCTTAACATCTGAAAGAAAGAAAAAAAATTCTTGTCGAGGCATCAAATAAGATAAAGCATGAAATGGAACCAGGGTCCAGGACATCTTTGAGGCAGAATGAGGCAATGTTGATGGAGCGAGAGTTTGAGAATTCCCTCATTGACTTGTCCTCTGTGACCAATGTCTCCTGGAATATATCTGAAAACGTGGGGCTGATCTGTAAACTCAGGCCAGAGAAAGTTCTTCTTCCAGCACCTCTGGAACAAAATAAGCCGGAAGGGTAAGACTCACTGACAGAGACATTCCAAACAACTCCCATTAAAATATTTTAAAAATAAAAAGTAAATTATTTTTGTGCTAACAGAACTGCCTCTTCAGGGCCTGTTATCTATCTTCAGCTTGTCAAGTCACTGTGTCAAGACTTGGCAATCCTGATTTTTCAATTTTTTTTGTATTTTTCTCTTTAACCAACCATTGTGGGTGAAACCTTTTCTTCCTGATAACATTCCATGAAAAATATCTACAGATTTGCAATCCAAGAAAATAATCTTTCCTCAGCAGTTGTTCATTTGCACATCTGCAAGCATTTCAAATTAACATTTTGTATACTAAAAAGCAAGTATATGGAAGTAAAATCAAATTAACTCCATTGCTTCTACTGTAACTTTGCCAAATGTTTAAGAATTGCTTTTAAAATGACCTCTGATTGACCTATTAGAAATGGTTCCTCAAACGTTGAGCATTTCTGGCCTATTCCACTAATTCAATTTATAAATCACTAGTGACTAGTGACATCATAATGAGGTTTGGGAGTTAATTGAACTCCAATCTATTTTAGGCTGATTCAGGTACATTTTAAACTAGCCCACACACCCTAAACTAGCTGGTACAGAGCTAAAGTCAAGGCCCAATGAATGAGAAAAAAGAAAATTGGCACATAGATTTGACAGGCAGAAGATAGATTGCAGACAATCAAGAGGCATTTATGTTAAAAAACAATGTTTACTTTTTATATAAAGATTTTAATGGGAACTGCTGGGAATGTCTGTGCAAGTGAGTCATTTGGACTAGTAACCAACAAAATTCTGATTTGAACTGGACTGTGAGCTGAAGATTGCAAAATAGAGGTATGTAAATAGGCACCAAGCGAAAAAGAGACTGGAGGTATCATTTCTCAATCCCGTGTTATATGTCCCTAACAGTTTTGATGGAAGATCCTAACCAAATGCATAATCAAGTTATCTCTTTTAAATTCTGGCTGCTGGCTGAGTTTCGGTTTCTAAAATGTTTTATTTAAAATTGAAAATTTTTTTAATGCAAAAATTGCAGTCACTGTACACAAAGTCATACTGATAAATTTGACCTTTTGATGCATGAGCTACTCCATTTGTGGATAACTTATAAGAGAACACACTTTTTTCATTTGCACCTGGTGTTGGCATTACGAGGACCTGCTCCTTTGACTAACCATCGCTGTTATAAAAATTTTAGATCAAAAAGTGACAGACACAATTTCAATGTTTTATTTAATTCATTCGCAGGATGTAGATACCTCAACCTACATTGCCCATTCTTAATCGCTCTTGAGAAGACGATGATGAACAATCTTCTTAAATCACACTTGTCCAGACAAGTCCATCACACTCCTGTGCTTTGTAAGTGGTAGACGGCTTTGGAGAGTCAGGAGGTGAATCACTCACTGCAGGATTCTCAGCCTCTGATCTGCTCTTGAAACCATAAGATTTACTGGCTTCTCTGGTTAATTTGCTGGACAATATTAGCCTCAGGATGCTGATAGTGGAGGGTTTGATAATGTTGTTGAATGTCAAGTGAGGCCTGTTAAATTAGCTTTTGTTAGAGATAATCACAGTTTTATGATTTTGTGGCTCAAATGTTTCTTACCTCCAGAAGTGCATCCAGATTTTCTGCTTGAATGGAGTTGGGAGTATGGAGGTTGGGTGAGGGAATGGGGGCTGATGGCTTCTACTATTTTCTTATCCACAACTGTGCTAAAACATATTGAGCCAGTATGAAAACCACCAGCTTTCCTTTAACAGTAATTGTATTTGACCACCTGATGAAGGAGCAGTGCTCCGAAAGCTAGTGCTTCCAACTAAACTTGTTGGACTATAACCTGGTGTTGTGTGATTTTTAACTTTTTATTTAACAGTTGGTGTGCTCCCCATCCACGCAGCCACCGATTAATTTCAACCATAAGCAACATCGTGAAATCGGCATTATTGAATTAGCTATCGTATATACATATTTGTTTACATTCTATTCTAATTCAAGTCAGTAACAAAGTAACCTAGAATGGGCAGTGCAAGAAAAGCATGGCAAAGAGGAGGAGTCAAAATGTGTGGCTCTGGAAAAGTATAGCAGGTCAGGCAGCATAAGATGTTTTGGGCATAAGCCCTTCATCAGGAATTTCAGATACTGTACCTAGGTACTTCTACCTAAGACGGCACCTAGTCTGGCGACATTGTACACTTTTCACCGTACTCCTGTACTTTTGTATTTGAACACACGTGACAATAAAATCTAAATCTAGAAAAAAATCTAAATACGAAAACTGTTAAATGAGCAGTGTCAAGAGTGTGGTGCTAGAAAAGCACAGCAGATCAGATAGCATCCGAGGAGCAGGAGAATCGATGTTTCTGGCATAAGTCCTTCATCAGGAATTCCAGAAACTGTACCTTCACCATCTGCAGTCCTCCCTTCCTCCATAATGAGTAGTTTGTTTGATATCATCAATTTTATATTATTCCCTTCACTTATTGAGGTAGCTTGCTTGCTAATGAGGGACCATGCACATGTGACGTAATTAAGGTGGAATGATCTGCAGATCATTCTGTTAGAACACATATACACATGCGTGATTGTTATGGCCCCATTTTGCACTTGATCAAGGACCAGCATAACAAATCTGCTGAAATTGGATTCGTATGTTTGTTTTGTGGATTACCAGAGTTGTGCAAAACGTATTATTGACAATAAATTGTAGGACATAAATTTTCTTTCTCACAGCCTTTGAAAAGCATACCATTTCTTCTACATTTATACTTCCTTCAGTTCACCTTCAAATGAATCCAAATCACTTATGATGAAAGGAAAATGATGAAAGTTAGTTTTATCAAGAAAATATACAGTGGCAAACTCAGGCCAGCCGCATAAACTCAAACTCCCTCCAGTGCCTGCAGCTGGCCCCAATACTCAAGAATACATTTGTTATCATAAACTGTGCCGTCTTTAGTAATCCTGAAGATGTTATGTCTTTTTATTGACATCTTCTGTCTGCATGCACTGTGTCAAGAAGGAGGATGACGCTTTGAACAGTTAAATATTACAGTAGCTAAATACTTAAACAGGAATGGTCGATTCTTAGCAGACAACTCCGTAAAGACATTCGGGTGAATAATGCATAGCTTCCATGGCCAATTTCTCTTTGTGAGAACACAGCTGAAAGTCTGCGGGATGAAAGCTTTCACTTCTTAAGAAATAAATTCAGAACAAAAGCATGGAGAATGTAAACATCATGCATAATGTGTAAATAAATTAGTGTCAACTTCAACGAATCCAATCCAAATGTTGTAAAAACCCACTTTCTTCACTCCCTAAGAATTCATTATCAAAATTTTCAAACTGTACCAATGTGCAAGTAAATAAGGTAATGTTGGATAAATATTAGGGAGACAACTGTCTAGTCATATTATTGCTAGATTATTAATTCAGAAACTGGATTAAAGTTCTGGGGAGCTGGGTTCAAATCCCACCATGGTTATGAATTTGAATTCAATAAGAATCTGGAATTAAGTCCAATGGTGACATGAACCCATTGCCAATTGTCAGAAAAAAAACCATCTGCTTCTCTAATGTCATTCAGGAAAGGAAATCTATCATCTTTACCTGGTGACATGAGACTCCAGACCCACAGCAATGTTTTTGACTCTTAATGCCCTCTGGGTAATCAGGGATGGGCAATAAGTGCTAATCTAGTCAGAGGCAATCATACCCCACGAGTGAATAAAAGAATCTCATCCATCACCCTAAAATTTAACTCTTTCCATCATTGGCACATCTTGTCTATAATGTGTACCATCTACAGGATGCACTGCAGAAATGTATCAAGAGCATAAGCAAAACCTAAGATCTCTACCATTTAGAATGGATGAGGACAGTAGGCTCATATGCATATGACCAGGACTTATAGGCCTTTCAAGTGATTCACCATCATAATTGGGAATTATATAACCTCGCCGTCACAGTAGCTGGATCAAAATCCTAGAATGTCATTCTGACAGCACCAAGGGTGTACATATAACAGGAGGACTGCATTGGCTCCAGTACAATTATGGATTGGCTGACTTACATGTGAATGAAAAACTGTTTTTAAAAATGAACATTGACATTACGTAAGTTGATTATCTTCGATAATACCAAGTACTGTTGCTGAGATCGTTGCTGAAGGTGAAAGACTAGATTTCTTAAAAAAATGAAGTTTAGGATTCTTGGTTCCATTCTCCAACCATTTGGTTCAAATTGCTTCATCTGTCAGACACCCTGTCAGTCCCCCTGTGCAGCATCTAATTGTTCCTTAAATGCATGCAGTGTTTCAATCATCATTTCATTTACTATAAACATACTAATGTATGAATCATTAACATAAGTAGGCTATTCAGCCCCTTGAGCCTGTTCGAGGTACAATAGGATCATGGTTGATCTGATTGAACCTCAAATCCATATTCCCACCGACCCTTGATAACTTTTCAATTATTTGCTTAAGTAGAATCTGTCTACCCTGCCCTCAAAATACTGTATTCAGAGACTCTGTGCTGCCAACACCTTGATAACAAGAAAGTTCTAAAGAGTCATAATCCTCTGAGAAAAGCAATCACCAAATTTTAGTTTTAAATTGGGCACCTCTGATTTTTAAATAGTAATCCCTAGCTCTAGATTCTCCTACAAGAGGAAACATGTACCCTTCAAGACAATGTAGGTTTTTATATGTCTCATCCAATAACTTCTAACTCTTCTAAACTTCAGTGGAGAAAGTGAGGACTGCAGATGCTGGAGATCAGAGTCAAAAGGTGTGGTGCTGGATAAACACAGCAGCTCAGGCAGCACCCGAGGAGCAGGACAGTCGACGTTTCGAGTATAAGTCCTTCATCAGAAATGTGAGGGGTGGGGCCCAAGTTGGTGGGGGGGGTGAGCTGAGAGAAAAATGGGAGGGGGTGGGTCTGGGGGGAAGGTAGCTGAGAGTGCAATAGGCGGTTGAAGGTGGAGTTAATGGTGATAGGGCGGAGCACAGAGTTTGGAAGGAAGATGGACAGGTAGGACAGTTCAAGGAGGTGGTGCCGAGTAGGAGGGTTGGATCCGGAATAAAATGGGGGGAGGGGAGATGAGGAAACTGGTAAAATCGACATTAGTCCTGTGTGGTTGGAAGATCCCAAGGCAGAAGATGAAGTGTTCTTCATCCAGGTATCAGGTGGCTAGGATTTGGCAGTGGATGAGGCCCAGGACTTGCGTGTGCTTGGTGGAATGGGAGGGGGTATTGAAGTGTTCAGCCATGTGGTGGTGGTGTTGTTTGGTGCGTGTGTCCCAGAGATGTTCTCTGAAACGTTCCACAAGTTGGTGTCCTGTCTCTCTGGTGTAGAGGAGGCCATATCGAGAGCAAAGGATACAGTAGATGATGTGTGTGGAGGTGCAGGAAAATCTCTGCTTTATGTGCTGGTCGAGGGTGTGGACATAAAAAAAGAGTCAGGGAGGGAATAGTCTCTCCAGAACACAGATAGAGGTGGGGTTGGAAATATATCTCTAGTGGTGGGGTATGACTGAATATGGCGAAAATGGCGGAGGATGAGGTGAAGTATCCGAAGGTTGGTGGGATGGACGGTGAGGACCAGGGAGGTTCTGTCTTTATTGCAGTAGGAGGCGTGGGGTTCAAGGACGGAGTTGTAGGAAGCAGAGGCGATGCAGTGGTGGGCATTGGTGACCACATGGGAGGGGAAATTGAGGTCCTTGGAGTTGGAGGCCATCTGGTATGTTCTGGAGTGGAATTGATCCTTCTGGGAACAGGTGCAGCGGAGGCAGAGGAATTGGGAGTAATGGTTAGCATTTTTACAGGAACGTGGGTGGGAGGAGTTGTAGTCCAGGTGGCTGTAGGATTCAGTGGGTTTGAAGTAAATGTCCATGTTGAGTCACCAGAAATGTCCCTCTACAAGTAATTGGTTATAACCTTACAACGAAGAATCTTCCAAGGTTGCCCACCTTGAAGGAGTTCTGCTTCTCCCTCTACAAGTCTCCAGCATCTGCAGTCTTCACTTTCTCCTTTACCAGGTGTTAATCTCATAAGCCTTCTCTGAACTGTCATCAAAGCACCTAAGTCCTTCTGAAATAAGGTGACCAATACTCTACACTGAATTCAGATGCAGTCTTATGTCATAGAGTCATAGAGTAATGGAGCTGTACAGCAACTTTGGTCCAACCAGATATCCTAAATTAATCTAGTCCCATTGGCTAACACTTGGCCCATATCCTCTAAACCCTCATATTCATATACCCATCCAGATGCTTTTCAAATGTTGTAATTGTACTAGCCTCCACCACTTCCTTCGCAGCTCATTCCATGCATGCACCCTGGGAAAAGATCTTGTCTCTGTATCCTATCCAAGCCCCTCATGATTTTATATACCTCTACAAGGTCACCCCTTATCCTCTAACTCTCCAGGGAAAACAGCGCTGGCCTATTCAGCCTCCTCCTCTAGCTCAAACCCTCCAATCCTGGTAACATCCTTGTGAATCCTTTCTGAACCCTTTCAAGGTTCATAGGAGGGAGACCATAATTGCACACAATATTCCAAAAGAGGCCTAACCAATGCCCTGTATAGTTGCAACATGACATCCTAACTCCTGTATTCAATCCTGTATAACTGAAGCATATCTTCCCTACATTTGTAATTAGTTCCTCTCAAGATAAATGATAAAATTCCTAATTACTTGCTGTACTTCATACTAACCATCATGAACAAACACACCCAGATCCCTCTGCATCTCAGAGGTCTGCAATCTCTCACAACTCAGTGAATGTGTTTTTTATTCATCTTGCCATAATGGACGATTGCATATTTTCACAGATTATATTCCATTTTGCACATCTTTTCTCACACACTTAACTTATCCAAATCCTTTTTTAACCCCTCATTGCGTCCTTTTCACAAGTTACTCTCTGACCCATCTTTGTAGAATCAGCAAATTTGACAACAGTACCTTCGATCCTTTCATCAAAGTCATGAGGTCTGAGCACTGACCTTTGTGGCACACCACCTAACCTAAGAAAAGCCCATCTACACCCATTAGCAAGACAATCTATCGATGTCAATAAGAGACCATGAGCTCTCATTTTCTGCAAAACCATTTGATGTGACACCTTATCAAATACCTGCTGGGAATCTAAGTACAGTGTTATTCATCCTCTAGGTGAATGAGGAATTCCTGATATCAATTTCAAAATTATCCTTCATCAATTCAATTGTAAAGCTACTAATTTTACTCTCACAAATAAGCCTTGTAACGATGCTGTCACTTTAATAAATTATTTTGTCCTGTTTTTTTAGAAGAAGGTTGTAGAGCAGAGGCACAAAACTGCCTACTGAAGATGGCTTACGTAAACAGCTTGGGAGACCTTGGGTTTTGTTACAGCTGAACAGGTGTGGCCAGCTCTCACACACCAGACTTTCTCGTTTTATTTCCCTGTAACAGGCAGAAACTATTCGGGGTCTCAGAAGAGTTGGAAGATTTAGTGAATCATTCCGTGCTACAACTTTCTCTGAAATGTCTTTTGATGTTATTTCCTCCTGGATTGGAGAACTGCATGTAACTGTCTGAATTTATCTTTTTGCCAAGTGATGCGTTTATGGGATGTTATTATATTGGAACAGTTAATTAGCAACAGGTACTGTGTCTATTATTCAGTTAAGCTTTCCAATAGTTAAGTTATTCTAAATTCCTCTCTCTTTTGTTTGTATCATAATTAAAGTGTTAATAAACTGTGTTTTGCTTAATGTGGAATTGTTTGACCAGTTGCATCACATTTGGAACACACACTTCGCATCTACTTTTAAAATAAGGAAAATTTATGGTCTATGCTACATTCTTAAAATATTTTAGGGGGTCCCATATAGTCCAAAACAATAAGTTGTATTTTTGAGGGGAACAGACATTTCCTGGCAATGGGAAATATAATACTGTACATTCATTACATCAGGCGGTACCTGTGTTTTTCCTAATGGTTGTGTCACTACCTCTGGACCAGTTGATCTGGGTTTGAGTCCCACCTGCCCTGACCTCGTTTCATAACATGCTCAAACAGGTTGAGTAAAATAATTTACTATTGTCTGCAACAGCCACATCTATCTAACATTCATCTAAAGTCTGGTCTTCCCAAAAACTGCAACAATGCTACGGGCTCATAGAGAATACAATTGGAGTAGAGTCAAGTGGAGAGCTACTAACTCACCAGCATAAACACATTTTTGACATATCCTCTGCTCCAGCAGGCAAGTGATTCTGGGGTTTGATGGGAGATTGACTGCATAGTAACAATGTCAGAGTACGTACCATTAGCCGACACAGTACCTGACATGGAAGTGTTTAATGTTGTCAACAGATGCAAAGTGAATTAGCTCTCATTTTCCATTAAGAGCAACCCTTAGCCTAAGAGCACCAAAAAAAAAATGTTATTTTAAAGAGACATTGGTTCACTGAACCTCATGCAACAAGGGTTGTTTAGTCTAACTGATACCGGGTCAAGTGTCATTTCTGTCATTGATAAAAGCAATGTTTAACCTTTGCTTCTCGAGATTCTGTTCATTTGATTTTATTCACTTAAAATCTATTGTGAGTGGGAGCAGTTCGAGGGAGAAGGTAAAACTTTGAATTATATCTTCTGTAAGTTATTAAAAATTTCTTCCCATGGTGTCATATGTAGTATTATGATTTTAAATAAAGGCAGATACAAAACAGGCTGTGATACGGGCAGATCGGACACAGTCTGGACTTTGTGACTGGAACAGGCTGTATATAATTTCTATTCCAACTGTAAGAGTCAGGAGTAAATAAATAAATCTGAAGCTTTGTTGCTTGTCCAGTTGAAGCTTGTTATTGATGTGTTCAGTGAAAAAAAGAGGGAGGAGACCTGGGCTTTTGCAAGTTTTTGCTGAATCTTATTTCCAGAATAATCCTGTCAATTTTTTGGCTGCGATTGCAACTTTTTCCCAGACTAATTAATCACATTATCCACAGAAATATGTTTCCTTCTCTCTCCATGAACTTGGACTCGCGTAATCTTTGTATTAGTCAGGGAAACATGAAATAGGATTGCTGCGGGCTGTTACTGAAATGGGGGGAGGGCTGAATTATATGAGCTTCCAGAATAGCAACTGATATCCCCACCCAACTAAAATTCTGGAGGGTTGCGATTGGTGATGCAAAGGTAAGGCCAAAGGCTATGAATAGACTTGATGTAGTGTCTCCACCCTTTTAGACCAGAAATTTCTACCTCTGCACTTTAGGGAAGGAGTTTCCAGGGTTGGATCAGAACTTTGGTGAATTTCAAGCCATGTAACAATTGGGCGGTCCTCCCTGGTGAAGAAGCTTGTATACTTGTACAAATAGATTTGCAACCAGTTTAGAGGAGGTGGCGTATTATCACAAGACTGTTACTCTATGTAATGTTCTGAGGATCCAGGTTCAAATCCCACTTAGCAAATGGTGGAAATTAAATTCAATTTTTAAAAGTATGGAATTGAGAGTCTAATGATAACTATCAATCCATTGACGATTGTCAGGAATAGCCCATCTGGGTGACTGATGTCCTTTAGGAAAGGAAATCTGCCATCCTTACCTGGTCTGGCCTGTATGTGACCCCAGGCCCACAACAATGTGATTGACTCTGAACTGCTCTTTGGGTCACTTAGGGTTGGGCCATTGACCTAGCCAGCAATGCCCTCATCCCATGAATGAATAAACAGAGTTTCTTGCCCGCTGTTATTAGACTTCAGAATTGACCTTTCAAATTTTAAATTTAATGTTGATTTTGCTCTCTGTGCACCTTCTCTGAAGTCTTAACATTCTTCGCTTAGTTATATTATCTTAATGCACTTTGTATGGTATGATCTGTGTGTACTGCACGCAAAACAGTAATTTTCACTTTATCTATGTACATGTGGAAATAATAAATCAAATCAAATCACAGCCAGCATTTATTCTCATCCCTAGATCCTCTTGAAAAGCTGGTGATGACCTTTCTTCTTGAATCATTACATTCAATATGCTATCAACAGACCCATGGTGCCATGCTTGACTTGACCACACTGAAAGTCTGGCAGGCTGTTGCCAATCCCAATATTGGCATAGTTTCAGTGGAGGTACAGGAGGATAGGTCAATGGTGGGAAAATCATACGATGGATTTAAATAGAGCTTCCCATTGATGGGGAGCATCAAATTCAGCCCATGTTCCCTAAGCCAAATGTGACCTCGTTATTCCACTTTCTCCTCCTGTTTCAACTTGATATGAAATCCCAAAGACATCTGTGACATGACAGAATGCACTAGCATTGTCTGCAAATGTGCTTTTTTTTTCACTCATGGGACATGGGCATCCCTGGCTGAACCAGCATATATACCCATCCCGAGCTGCTCTTGAGAAGGTGGTGGTGAGCTGCCTTCTTGAACTCCTACAGTTCACTGATCAGAATTTAACTGGAGATTCTTTTATTTTAAATATATGAATTTTTACAGACTTTCTGTCTCAAGCTCAGTCATTCACCTTATGCAATTGGAGCAAAATTCAAATCTGCTAACATCCATTCTTTGAGTATTTATAATAAATTTAGCAATGTGACCCTGTATAATATATAAATACATTCAGAGCATTTCTGAACTTATGAGGGTATTCTTTAAGGCAAGTGCAGTTCTTATTGCAACATTAAAATCAGGGTTTTGTGTCGATTTCAGGACCTATTTTCCAAAAATTGGTTAACATTAATCTGAGATCTATCAAATTTTCTCAGACCATCACTGTACAAAGAGTCATTTAGAGATCTTTTTGAGGTTTATAAAATCATAGATAAGATGAATAGCCAAGGCTTTTCCCTAGGGTGGGGCATTCAAAACTAGCCGGCATAATTTTAAGATCAGAGGAATAATATTTAAAAGGTACCTGAGAGACAACTTTTTCACTTGAAGGCTGGCTTGCTTCTGGAATAAACTGCCAGATGAAGTGGTGGATGCAGGTACAGTTACAATATTTAACAGTCATTTAGACACGTACATGAATAGGAAAGGGCTATGGGCCAAATGCAGGGAAGTGGGATTGGTTTAGTTTGGGAAACATGGTCAGCATGGATGAGTTGGACTGAAGGGCCTGTTTCTGTGTTGTATGATTCTATGACTGTAACATAGAGTTTTACCCTCTGGATTGAATGTTCTTTGCATATTTAATAGAATACATGGTAAGTTGCGGTTTAAACTTCCTGATCACATTTTCTTTCTATCCCAGGATTTAGTTACCTACATAGGCCCAATAAAATTTGTCAGATCCCATATGGAGAGCTGTATCAGGAATTCCTTTGGTATCCATACCTTCACCAGTCTGAAGGTAATGAAGACCAATTCAGGACAGTGGTCAAGCAATTTCAGTGCTCACGCAGAAACAAATGAATTTGTTTCCTTGTCTCAATCTCAATTCCATAAGAGAAGAGTAAAATTTACAATGTCCTTTAACAATCCACCTTCATTTTAGAAGAGGAACACTCAATGAAATGGTGTGACATTAATAATTCTCATACAGATGTTGGTTTTCATTATTCATAGATTTCAAATAAGTATCACATGACAGGGCTTTTTTTGTTTCATGGGCACAAACTGTCAAGAAATAAGTTACAAATCTATTTTTGCTAGGACCCTTACAACTGGTGAAGAGGAAACATTCACTTGATCAGTCAATACAATTCAGATTCGGTTTAAAGCCAAAACTAGGAGGAAAGGTGTTGATTCTAACTGTTCAGCGCTAATTCTGAAATGATATGCAGTTTTACATGAACAGTTAGCCTGATCAGTTAGTTGACCCTAATGTCTTTACCTATCTCTAGAATGCCTGCCTTTATGTAAACAATTCCTGTTTTGTTGTTGACTTTAGTTTTGTTGTTCTTTAGTTTTCTTATCTTTTCTGAAGTTATTAGATCCTCACTTTAAGGTACTAACATTGGACAGATAGAATTCAGAGAACACTTGTGAATAGAAAAACTGAAACTATAGCGTGGGGAGTAAAGTTTGCACCAGAGAAAGAGAAGTCTGCACTATAAATAAAAGTGATTAGCAGGAACTTACATGGTGCTACAGAGAGTACAAATGTGTACAGGAAGTGACCCTAGGCACAAACAGGGTAAAAATATAAAGGCAGTGAATATAATGATGAGCAGTCAGATAAATAGGAAGCGAAATTGAATTATTGGGAACATAAATAAGAAATAAGGGATCATGAACTTGAGACCACGAGGACACAGGTCACAGGCGAGGACACAGGTCACAGGCATATACAGTAATACAAGGAGGAGAAGTAGGCCTGAGAAATGGAATGGGATTATTCAACAACATGGTGGAAATAAGAAAAATATCCTTGGAAATGGAAAAGGAGCACACACAAGAGTTTTTGTAAAACTAGTGGACCATATACACTGAAAATAAGCCACAATTTTGAAATGTAGAGTTTTGAATGATAGAGGTCTGCAGTACAGAAGAAGACCCTTCAGCCCATTGAGTTTGAGCCACAGGGGACTTCAGTACAGTCTGTGTTCCTGTACTCTGCCTGCTGATCACCCTTGCTCTTTCTGCCTGTTCAGTCTTCTCCTGCAGTGTGATTACTTCTCTGAACATACTATCCACAACATGCTCAGCATCACAGGTGCAAACTCTCCTTCTATTGCAGACTGCGTCACAGTTAATTTAAAAACTGCTTTCATTTTGTCAACCCTTTCTATTTAGAGACTCAATGATAGTCCAGCTATAATGCCAGGACATAGTTACTCATGTAATTACCCTCTTACTTTGCTATTGGATTCATATCAAAGTGAACAGGGTTTCTTCCTCTTGTTGTGTACAACAGATGGAGAAATAAACTGGCTGACATTGACAAGTTGATTTTATTCAGTCAGCCTAAAGTATTAACTTAAAATGTTCCTCCAATTTTGTTGTGATGAGTACTTCCAGATCTACTTTGGGTCTGATTGCTGCATTCTATCTGAAATAAGGACAGCAGAGAGCTGCAAATCTAACCTGTGGACCAGGATTCGTTGCAAATATTCCTGCAGTAAAATTTCATAACTAATTAAATGCAGCAACAATCTTAGACTTTTGGTAAAATTAATAAGTGATGTAGGTAGACAGACAGAATGCCATTCCAAGTATAGGAGCAAAGAGGGGGTCAACATGACGGCACAGCATGAGTTTGTAAGAAATCCATGATTCCTCATGTGGGGAATTACTGATCCCCACTCGGTAAAGTCAGATTTTTTTTTATGCCAAGAGGAAGAGACAAGACAATTCCAAATCGGCTTTGGTGCAGCTCTCAGCTCTTAAGTATTGTAACCTACGCCTATACACTCATACAGGCACAAACACACACAGTCATTCACTCACACTCACACACGCACACATACACACTCATTCACACACATACTCACACTTACACATATGCACACATATACACACATACACTAACTCTACTGTCAAATAGGACTAGATTAATTTAGAATATCAGGTCATCGTTATCGACTTGGACTGAATTCCCCTCATTGCTGGTGATGGCCATGTAGGACTTACCCTTGCCCATTCCACATGCTGTGATCAAATAGATCCCTTCACCATGACCAGGCCAAGTGGACAACTGACTGGAACCAAGCACCTGGACCGTGGTGCTGGGGGTGACTGAGGGTACTGGGATCCCCTGACTAAAAGCAGCATTCCTTTGACACCTTGAGAACTTGACACCAGCAACTTTCCAACATGGACATTGGGTTGAATAAATGCATGGTGAATTTGTCACGTAGAAATTGGTACATCTCAGTGCACCATTCAGCAACATAACCCGCATCTGATCCCTACTGACTAGCAGCCTGTCTGTGTCTCCACATAAGACAACATATCAATCCTCAATACAACAACACTGATAACCTTCAGAATTGAGTGATTCACCAACACATCAACAGGAAAGGTATGGCAGGGCACAGCAAAACTCAGATGCTGTCAGTGTGCAGATCGGTGAGCAAGCAACAAGAGAGAAATCAGACAAAGATCTCACTCCTCCTGCTACTGTGGAAGTACGAAGTCAGATGCTTTGGATTGTTGCTATTATTTCTTCTTTGTTCTTAAAGTCTTCAAATAGTTTGTCACCAGTCATTTCTTTGTTGATTAAGTCACTCTCTGTGAATGATTTGTTATGTTGAGTCAGAAGAATACAAATTGAGTTGAAGTTTCAGCCCAGACCTTGGCTTTTAAGTTTTCAAAGCAGCCTTCAGCTCATCAACTATTTTTGTCCAAAGCGCAATGTTCAGGGAAAACCTACCGTTGAGTTTACGGTCAAGTTGTTCCAAATTCCCCTATTTACTTATCGATCTACTTTGGTGACATGAAAGGCTCTTATAATTGTGAATAGAAATTCCTCTTTCACGTGGAAAGTGTATATTGTTGCTTTGGTTTTGATGGTCCATGCTCATCACTCATCACTCTTGCTTCAGCTTGTAGACCATGATGTAATTCTGCTGCTGGTCACACTGCAGGTTGGCCTCTGGACCTACTCCTCTGTCACAGCCAGAATACTGCTGTTGCTTTCAAGTGGGAAGGCACAGGAAATCACTTCTGTGGCTGTAATTTGTTTTTTGTGACCCTGGTCAACTTGCATTGATCAGATATTGGTTGTGGAGCATGGCAGCATTCCCGATCATTTTTCTTTGTCCTGCACAAAGTGGCACAGTGGCTCAATGGTTAGCACTGCTGCTGATAGTGCAGGGGCCCGTGTTTGATTCCAGCTTTGGGCCACTGTCTGTGTGGAGTTTGCACAATCTTCCTGTGCCTGTGTGCGTTTCCTTCAGGTGCTCCGTTTCCTCCCACAGTCCAAAGTTGTGCAGGTTACATGGATGGGCCATGCTAAATTGCCCCATCGTGTTCAGGGATGTACAGGCTGGGTGGGTTAGCCATGGGAAATGCAGGGTTACAGGGGTGGGTGGGTGGATGGGATAATCTTCGGAGGTTCAGTGTAGACTAGATGGGCCACATGGCCTGGTTCTACGATTCTACAAACCTTACTTTGCACTGCAGTAATAGTGTTTCTGGGCCAGACTGAAACATGATGCAGCAAGTGTACACTTTTCTCTAGCCACTTGGCTTCTGGAGGTGAGAGTCATGCCGCAGCACAACAACCCTATCAGAATTCTGGGTAATCCAAGATGCAGGACAGGAAAAATTTCTGGCTGTAACAGCTGCTCCTTTTTTGAGGTATTTTAGGTGCTGGAGGTGATTCCCTCAAATTCCAGGAGCAGCAATTCCTGTTTCATATGCTGTTGCATTGTTTTGGAACTTTGGGAAAAAAAGGTCAAAATAACAGCAGTTTTAACAGGGAGAATAACAGACAAAGGAAGCACATGGTGTGGTCATTGCAGAAGAGAGAGAGAACCTGCACAGTTACTGCCTTTGCTGTTTGAATTCATGTATCGCTGGACATCGGAGTGCATCTGGGAAAATTAACAAACAGTGAAATTCACAACTGATCTTGGAGGAACTGTTGGGTGAAGTTCACAGCACAGATCAGATAAATTAATTGTTGTTTTAAGTATGGCCAACAGAGAATCTTCAGTAGTAAGTAGAGTGGGTTCTTTCTTGATTATATGTTTTCGGAGATATGTCTCTTGATTAAACTTAAAATAAAAGCCATAACTAATAATTTAACCTGGGACAGTCTTTGTAGAGGAATAAAACGGTGTTATTTTCTGGGTCTGCAGATTGTGAAGGAGCAAAAATGGCCTTTAATAGAGTGATATGTACTTCTTGTCAGATGTGGGATTTAAAGAGAGTTTAAGGGTTACTGCAGATTATTTTTGCCATAAATGCTGTCAGCTGCGAATCTTATCAGATCGAATGAATCGGTTGGAGGGACAGTTAGAAGCGATGACGAATTTGCAACAGCAACAGTATATGATGGATGGCAGTTATAGGAAATGGGGAAAGTCTCAGATACAGTCACATAGATGGGTTAACTCCAGGAAAGGGAAGAGAGGTAGACAGCTAGTGCAGGAGTCTTTTTGTGGATATACCCATTTCATACAGGTATGCTGTTCTGGAAAATGTAGGGGGTGATGGATTATCAGGGGGAACATAGCACGAACAGCCATGTTTCTGGTATTGAGACTGACTCTAATGCAATAAGGGGTACGTCCGGTTCCAAGAGATCAATTGTGTTAGGGAATTCTCTAGTCCAAGGTACAGACAGACGTTTCTGTGGCCAACAGAGAAAAAGCAGAATGGTGTGTTGTTTCCCTGGTGCCAGGATCAAGGATGTCTCAGAGAGGGTGCAGAATGTTCTCACGGGGGAGAGGGGTTGGCAAGAGGTCATTGTCCACATTGGAACCAACGACATAGGAAGGGAAAAATTTGAGATTCTGAAGGGAGATTACAGAGAGTTAGGCAGAAATTTAAAAAGGATGTCCTCAAGAGTAGTAGTATCTGGATTACTCCCAGTGCTACGAGCTAGTGAGGGCAGGAATAGGAGGATAGAGCAGATGAATGCATGGCTGAGGAGCTGGTGTATGGGAGAAGGATTCACATTTTTGGATAATTGGAAGCTCTGTTTGGGTAAAAGTGACCTGTACAAGAAGAACGGATTGCACCTAAATTGGA
>NC_057712.1:4599408-4629248 GCF_004010195.1 Chiloscyllium plagiosum | reverse complement strand
GTCGGGGAGTCCAGAACTAGAGGGCATAGGTTTAGGGTGAGAGGGGAAAGATATAAAAGAGACCAAAGGGGCAACATGAGGCAACAGAGGGTGGTACGTGTATGGAATGAGCTGCCAGAGGAAGTGGTGGAGGCTGGTACAATTGCAACATTTAAGAGGCATTTGGATGGGTATATGAATAGGAAGGGGTTGGAGGGATATGGGCCGGGTGCTGGCAGGTGGGGCTAGATTGGGTTGGGATATCTGGTCGGCATGGACGGGTTGGACCAAAGGATCTGTTTCCATGCTGTACATCTCTATGACTCTATAACCAACATACATATGGCAAGGGAGCATGGGCACACAGTGAGGTTGTCTGTCAGAGACTCTGTGATTGTCCATTCGATCAAAATCTGCCTGTTTGAAACCAGGGATCGAGGAGGACAAGTGCAGCAGGAATATCTGTTCTTTAGGGAAGAAAATCTGCGAATATAACTTGGCCTGGCCTAGCCAGGTGATGAAAAATGCACAGTAATGTGAGTAATTCTTATCTGTCATCTGAAATGGTCAAGCAACATAATCTGTTCAAGAACAATTAACAATGGATAATAAATGAAGACTCAGCTGGCCGTGTTTACATCTGACCAAAGAAAGTCTTACATGAATGATCACTTAGAGTCATAGAGATGTACAGCACAGAAACAAACCCTTTGATTCAACTCGTCCAACCAGATATCCTAAATAAATCTAATCCCATTTGCCAGCACTTGGCCCATATCCCTCTATACCCTTTTTATTCATGTACCCATCCAGATGCCTTTTAAATATTGTGATTGTACCAGCCTCCACTACTTCCTCTGACAACACATTCCATATACTCACTAACCTTTGCATGAACAATTGCCCCTTAGGTCCCTTTTATATCTTTCTCCTCTCACCCTAAACCTATGCCCTCTTGTTCTGCACTCCTCCACCCCAGGGAAAAGAGCTTGTCTATTTACCCTACCCATGCCCCTCATGATTTTGTAAACCTCTATAAGGTCACCCTTCAGCTTCCAACGCTCCAGGGAAAACAGTCCCAGCCTGTTCAGCCTCTCCCTGTAGCTCAGATCCTCCAACCCTGGCAACATCCTTGGAAATCTTTTCTGAACCCTTTCAAGTTTCACAACATCCTTATAGGAGGGAGACCAGAATTGCACACAATATTCCAACAGTGGCCTAACCACTGTCTTGTACAGTTGCAACATGACCTCCCAACTCCTGTACACAATACTCTGACCAATAAAAGACAGCATACCAAATGCCTTCTTCACTATCCTATCTACCTGAGACTCCACTTTCAAGGAGCTATGAACCTGCACTCCAAGGTCTCTTTGTTCAGCAACATTCACCAGGAACTCACCATTAAGTGTATAAGTCCTTACTTATGCATTTTAAAATGTTAACCCTTCAGAAGTTCATAATTTTGTCTCGACCATCAGACTCACATTTCCCCAGGATAGCTGAACAAGCATCTCAGAATCCATTAGTCCTTTTAAAGACATCCAAAATCTTATATATCTCTTGAAGCTTTCAAAGTTAGTTGCCAACCTGCAAGGTGTGAACTAAAGTTCACTCATCTTTAAGCTTTCGAGTTATCAGAGTAGAGTTGGTCTGCAAAGAATGAGTGAGAACAATGGTGTAAGCTTAAACAATTCATTCCAGATCTTACAGTGGGTTGATTATTCATTCCTGCTTAATGCAGTGTAGCACTTAAACAGGTGAAAAATCTCTCTGAATGTATCTGAAAACTTTTCCAGTTATGAAATGCTTTTCTTTCAGTTGTTAGCTTGTCAATTCTCAGAAGAAAAAATATGCCAACTGTACAATTTAATTGTCATTTACATTTTCTGGTCAATGCATTAATATCACGACGTTCAGAAAACATCGATATAATTTGGGCTACAACATTTATGTTTAATGAATGGTTAGTGAAATGTAATAATAACTGAAATGGAGATGTTCTTTATAAACATTTATACGTGGTGGGCGGCACGGTGGCACAGTGGTTAGCACTGCTGCCTCACAGCACCAGAGACCCGGGTTCAATTCCCGCCTCAGGCGACTGACTGTGTGGAGTTTGCACATTCTCCCCATGTCTGCGTAGGTTTCCTCCGGGTGCTCCGGTTTCCTCCCACAGTCCAAAGATGTGCAGGTCAGGTGAATTGGCCATGCTAAATTGCCCTAGTGTTAGGTAAGGGGTAAATGTAGGGGTATGGGTGGGTTGCGCTTCGGCGGGGTGGTGTGGACTTGTTGGGCCGAAGGGCCTGTTTCCACACTGTAAGTAATCTAAATCTAAGTAATACTCTTACTGCCTCCAATCTTCGGTTCAAAAATTGCTTTCAAAATTAAGGCGGCTCTGTACAAATTCTGTAAATCCTGAAATACCCTTTTCTCAAAAGTGCTGGCAGATTCTGAATGGATCCTGTGGGGGTCTGAGCCCGCCTGTATTCCCTCACAAAGATCAATGGCCAGAGATAGAAATGGAGGCAGTATTTCTGGTTGTGCCTTGGTGGCTGCTTCTTCTCCAAACCCAACTCCTTTGTCCTGTTTCAATATTGCAAAATCCTGGCCTTTGTCTCCATAAACCATCACTGAAATATTGAAAGTACACAGTGTATCAACAACCTATTGAAGAAATATTTATTTCTGGTTTAATCATCAAAATTTAAAACACAAAATTTTAAAACTTCTATGCTGACAGTGCATCATTGTTACACACATGCATCATGAGATAATGAAAAAGCATATAAAATCAGTGTCTACAGCTAAATATTTTATCTCATTGCTCCTATCTTTTACCGGTTTACCATCCAGTAAAATTTGCAAGATAAAATGCAATTGATCGAAAGGTTTAGCGAGTCAGTTGGCTCAATTGGCTTAATAGACAGTTTGCAATACATGGTAATGCGAGGGGTTTGAGCTGAGGTCCTGTAAAAGCTGAAGGTATCATGAAGGTCTCACCTTCTCAACATTGTCCCTCACCTGCGATGTGGTGACCTTCAGCTTAAACTCATCAATAACCATCTCTGTCTGATGTGAGAGCAGCACTCTGGTCCTCTGGGGCTATGGCAATGTTATCTATATCTGAATGTTTGCAGTAAATTCTCAGGGAAATGAAATTCAAATTGTTTTGACTGGTTACATGATTTATTCTTAATCCACACAAATAAAATGAAAGTTCAAATTCTTTCCACAATTGGACACTTTGGAACTTGTTTTCCACATTACATGAGCATGTCATTTCTATTTTGCTCTATAGTGTAACCATCAATGTTACATCTAGAATGGTAAATTTAATTTTAATTCAGGTGAGACAGCAATAATATTTTGCACAGGGATTTTAATTCTGCTTCAGATCATTGCATGCATTGTCAAAGAAATACAATAAACATATGGTCATGAATAAGCCACGAACAACTGAATATTTGTTAAAGTTATACTTACTCATTTTCTACTATAAAATAACAAATAAATGTTCAGAAATCTGCAGTTAAACAAAGTTGGCAGGAAGCTATTTTCATTTTAAAAAGCATCAAAATTAATTTGTAACAGATAAGACCCAAAGGCAGAACTTTTGGAAATTAATGTACAAGAGCCAAGTGGAGGGAAGGAAGGGATTAATCGAATTGACCATATTGCTTGGATGTTCCGGATGAGAAACGTTTTATTGGTATTTATACAATAGCCAATCTGTCAGCCATTCTGAATATCACCATTCCTCACTTTTTTTTCCCAAATGCGTTTTGATTAGTCCCTGGGGGAATTGGCAATGAATTGATATTTTATACCAGATTCACTCTAATTACAGGGTCTAAAATGACTAATTAAAATAAGAAATGTTCTGTAGAAAGCAACCTTAAGAGTTTAACTTTGCTCACTTTTGCCAAAAGGAATTTGGAAAGTTTCTCTTTTATAAGATATTATTTTGCTATTTACTGGATCAGAAATCTGACAATGTGAGAATTTTCAGGTTTAAATTCCACACTATGTCTGGAAACAATTATGGAGGATAGCTTCTTCCACTCTCTCTGTCCCTTCTCTCTTCCATCCCCTTTCTTTCACTTCCCTGTTACTTCTCCTATCCAATTATTTCCCATCTCCCTCTCTTTTTACGATCATCGTAAGCATTGCCTGCTGAAGGAGCCATAATAGTGCAGTGCTTTCTTTCTGTGAGACATTGTCAGAACTCAGACCAAATCAAACAGGATGTTTCAGCTTTCACATTTACCAACCTTAATAGGAAAACCTGGGAGTGCAAACTGATTTGTTTTGTTCCTCCCAGTGCTTCACAAGAAACTCAGCATTCAAAGACAAGCAATATGAAGAGTAAAGAACAATACAACACAGGAACAGGCTGTTCAGTCCTGCAAGCCTGCACCAACACCATACAAAACTGTCTCCACTAAAAGGATCCATCTCCCTCTTTTCCCTTCCTATTCATGTATTCACCCAAGGATTCTTGAATGCTGCTATTGTGTCTGCTTCCACTACCTCCTCTGACAGCTTGTTCCAGGCACTCACCACCCTTTGTGTGAAAGACTTGCCTCATACATTTCTTTTAAACACCCTTCTTCCCCCACAACTTAACCCTATGTCCCCTAGTAATTGACCCCTCCACCCTGGGAAAAAGGCTTATACTTCTCACTGCCCCCATATCATTCACAATCTTATAAATTTCTATCACTTCTTTACCTCAACCTCCTGCATTCCAGTGAAAACAAGCCCAGACTATCCAACCTTTCTTCATCGCTAAAATCACCCAGACCAGGCAACATCCTGGTAAATCTTTTCTGTACCCTCTCCAAACCATCTACATCCGTCTGGTAAGGGGGTGACTAGAATGGCTCTGAGGAAGGGTCACTCAACCTGAAACATTAACTCTGATTTCTCTGCACAGATGCTGCTAGACCTACTGAACTTTTCCAGCAATTTCTGCATTTGTTTCTGATTTACAGCCTCCACGGTTTTGTTTCGGTTTTTAATGGAGTGAGGTTGCTGTACCTACCGGTAAGCACTGGGTATCTATTAATCATGCCAGAATTATTTGGGATTTGTCAATCATCTATGACCAGCCTTATGTATTGCCAAGCAAACTCCTGATACTGAAAATTATTTTTTTACAAATGTAGATGCTCATTCCTCCAGATTGCAATTATTGTTGAAGATTTGAAAAAAATGAAGAAATGAACTTACTTAGGAACTTATGGCTTCAGTTTTACTTTCTCACTCTTTCAATCCAATCATTCATTCGTTCACTTTATTTCACATATTATATGGATTTTTAGTATAAGTTATCTATTGAGGCTTACATTTCCTGTTTCAGACTCTGCACATTGTTCACAGCTCCCTTATGGTCTGCAATGTGTTAAAACCATTTTCTACTCACAGCAACTCCAGCGCATAGGAGGTTGGTGGGTGAATGGAAGGATAAGGAATGATCATTGTTGACTGGGATATTGGCATTCCATTCAATTCAGGAAATTAAAGCAGCACAATCTTGATTTTCTGCTCTGTTATACTGGGGAGACACTGCTGATACTTGTGAGAAAGCAAGATTTGAAATTCATGTTGTTAGCAATAAAAGATATTGCCAAGGTAAATGTACTCAAGTTTTGCTTCATGTTAAAATATTGCCAAAAGAGGAATTTTAGTATTTCTTCATTGTACGTGTGTTACAGCATTATAAGCTAAAAAAATCTTGCTGCAAAATAATTGTTCACCTACATTCCAAATGTTTCACCAAGGCATTCTGCATTGTTGCTCTGTGGTTAATTAAATTGGGCTAGCAACAAACACCAAGCACATTAACAACACAAGGCACCTTCTCAATGCATCATCATGCCCACATAAGATGACTATAAGTCTGGGTATCACACACAATACTTTCTACCTTCATAATCCAGCTTGGGAACCTCACCCCTCTCCAGCACATGTGACAAATGATTATTTTTACCACTTAAATCAATGGTTAAAAGATGATACTATTTTGTGAATTGCCGAAAAACACTCATGGCAGATGAAACTACTTGCCTGAAACATAAAAGGTAAAACAAAAAGTTATCTATTTATTCCTTCTTCCAACAATTGTGTCTGTTCAATCCACTTCCATAGTCGGTCACACATAACTAACACCAGCAAATTCAAATGGAAAGCACTTTGTTTGCTCTGAAGAGGAAATGTTAGAGAGCCTGGGTATGAAAGCAACAGGGAGTGTGACAGCAGATGACATTAAAAGACTCCCAAAAATCACAGCTAGCATCATGTTCTCTCATCATGCGTTCTTCTGTCATTCACTGAGCCTAATACTGTCGTAAGTCATTCTTTGTAACATTCCGATTCATTGGGGATCTTGGCTCTAGCATTCCAGAATATGTTTTAGTTCTGATGTACTGGATTCTTAAGAGGAGACAGTGTCATACTCCAGTGACCAGCTTCAGCTTACAGAATTTTTCATCATCTACAGGTAAATTGGCAGAGTTGAATGCGCCCTAGTTTAGTGAGCTCTAAGTAAGAGCACTTGATAAAGCCCCAAATGTGAGTGAGGAGGAGTAGCAGTAGGTAGAATTGCAAATGATAATTGGAAGGTCCCCTCATGGGCTTCTGCAGATGCTAATAGTGCATTCAGATATGGTGATAGCAGCCTGTACATTTTAGATGTATCCACAGAATTGTCCATGACACATATGTGTACTGAATGATTGACTTAACAATTGAAATTTCAAATGGAAGGAACAGCACCTATTAAGTTGCCTTGACCTAGCTGTTATGTCCAGGTATTGTCTCAATCATAAATGATTGTTAGAGTCATGAAGACTTTGGAGCTTCAATCCATAACAGTGCCGAATTAAATTCAGTGTGCTGGGGCATCATATTGTGAAAGGTCAAAATTAGGACTCATTGCAGCAGAACCCTGTTCCCTTTCAGATATATGAACATACACAGAACAAATGCAGGGCAGAATCTAATAAAGGCTGAAGGAGATGACTCTTTGGTTGATATACGTATGCACCCAAATCAGCACAGCATTCCTGGAAAGGTCAATAACTTCTAAAATGTTCAAACCTCCAGTTAACGGACAAGAAATGACACCATAATGATTTCAGATATGGGGATCTGTCAACCATCTCACAAACCCAGATCTCATGACTACAATGTCTCCTCACCAGCCTCCAGACATCCACCCTTCATAAGCTTTATTTTGTCCAAGACTCTGATGCCCATACCCTATGATGCACTAGTTTTCCCAAATTGGCTCTCAATTCTCCAACACTTCCAAATTTAAAATTGCCATTTTCAAGTGTAAATGCTTTCATGTTCTGATTAACTCTGCAACCTCTTCCAGTGATGAAACCCTCCTCTGCTTTCCATTCCTTTTTGTGTTTTCACTCAACTTTGATGGTACTCCCTTCAGGAAGCTGAATCCTACACTCTATAACTGTCCAGCTAAAACTCCAATGTCTCCCTACTTTCCTCTGTGTATATATTTAGCAAGCTGTTGTGCAGCATTGCTCCTGATTTCTCCTGGTCTGCCTCAGCACCTGTTCATATTTGTTTGTGCCTTGCCAAAATGCTATAATGATGGTTCTTTTACTTTTTCCCATGTGGTAGATCATTGATCTCATAATATCTCATGCTCCCCTGATCAACTCAGTCACAAAGTGGTTGGAATAATCATTTTATCTGGTTGACCATCAGCAAATGGCTAAACATCTAATGGAGGTTATTTTAATTTTAATGCTTCAGATTCAAATGCTCCAAAAGTTCTTGCTTCAGTTAACAGCATGTAATTAAATTGTGTGAGTAGTACATGGAACACACAGGGTCACTTTTGTAAAATATATATTTAGAATTGACATGAGGATGCTTCTACTTTACTCAGAAAGAATTATTTCACCTTTATTGAAAGCTCTTAAGACTCAGTCATTGCTTGTACATTCTAAGATGGATTTGAACTCTCAGGTCTCTGGTTTCCATAGTACAGAGACTGACCACCTGCTGATGGGAGGCATTGAGGACTGGACCTCATTACAATATGACTGCTGGTTGCACACCCCCAATAAGATCCTAGTTCATGTAATTAAGTCTGGATAGTCCAATATTGAGCCCATTCAACTGGCTTGAAGATATTGGGACTGATGAAACTCTGAAATACATTCAGTACACATATGATAGCATGGCACAATGTGAAGGAGAATGTGGCATTTTGCTCAACTCTGCAATCTTTGTGTTTGACCTACATTTCTAAAGGTATCTCTAGTCACTCATGGGAAAGTCCTATAGAATGCAAGCAGGAGCATTTGTTTAACGTCTTTGCCTGGCAGGCTCAAAGAAAAATGGTCAACCACAAAGACAAAATGACTCCTTAAAATTAACCATTTCCCTATGCTGAATTTTTCAATTCCGTTACATTTATTTTACAGCTCTTATTTCATAGACTTCATTTAAAAGTTATTTCTGAAACATCAAAGAATAGCATTCTGTTTTAAATCAATATCACATATTGGAACAAGAATGTTCAAAGTTTGGGAGGAGATTTGTAGCTCGGGTGCTCGTTGTTGTGGTTCTGTTCGCCGAGCTGGGAATTTGTGTTGCAGACATTTTGTCCCCTGTCTAGGTGACATCCTCAGTGCTTGGGAGCCTCCTGTGAAGCGCTTCTGTGATGTTTCCTCCGGCATTTGTAGTGGTTTGAATCTGCCGCTTCCGGTTGTCAGTTCCAGCTGTCCGTTGCAGTGGCCGATATATTGGGTCCAGGTCGATGTGCTTATTGATTGAATCTGTGGATGAGTGCCATGCTTCTAAGAATTCCCTAGCTGTTCTCTGTTTGACTTGTCCTATAATAGTAGTGTTGTCCCAGTCGAATTCATGTTGCTTGTCATCTGCATGTGTGGCTACTAAGGATAGCTGGTCGTGTCGTTTCGTGACTAGTTGGTGTTCATGGATGCGGATCGTTAGCTGTCTTCCTGTTTGTCCTATGTAGTGTTTTGTGCAGTCCTTGCATGGGATTTTGTACACTACATTGGTTTTGCTCATGCTGGGTATCAGGTCCTTCATTCTGGTGAGTTGTTGTCTGAGAGTGGCTGTTGGTTTGTGTGCTGTTATGAGTCCTAGTGGTCGCAGTAATCTGGCTGTCAGTTCGAAAATGCTCTTGATGTATGGTAGTGTGGCTAGTCCTTTGGGTTGCGGCATGTCCTCGTTCCGTTGTCTTTCCCTTAGGCATCTGTTGATGAAATTGCGCGGGTATCCGTTTTTGGCGAATACATTGTATAGTTGTTCTTCTTCCTCTTTTTGCAGTTCTGGTGTACTGCAGTGTGTTGTGGCCCTTTTGAATAGTGTCTTGATGCAACTTCTTTTGTGTTGGAGTGGTTGCTTTCGTAGTTCAGGACTTGGTCTGCGTGTGTGGCTTTCTTGTATACCTTTGTGGAGAACTCACCACAGAAATCAGTCACCATTGGTCTTTTTTTTAAGATTAGATTACTTATAGTGTGGAAACAGGCCCTTCAGACCAACAAGTCCACACCGACCCGCCGAAGTGCAACCCACCCAGACCCATTCCCCTACATTTACCCCTTCACCTAACACTACGGGCAATTTAGCATGGCAAATTCACCTAACCTGCATTTTTGGATTGTGGGAGGAAACACAGGGAGACTGTGCAAACTCCACACAGGGAGTTGCCTGAGGCGGGAATTGAACCCGGGTCTCTGGCGCTGTGAGGCAGTAGTGCTAACCACTGTGCAACCGTGCCACCCTTCAACTGCAAGAGCTTAAGCTGTGAATGTCACTGATGCTGCTTGTTTGTGAATCTGGCAGATGAGCATCACGATTAATTTTAGGGGTTCCTACCAACTTTCTCTCTCTTGCACTCTCACTCCATCTAAGACGGTCAAAGCTCAAGAATGGCTGAACAGAAAACGTAGAAAAACAGCCTGAATTTTCCACTCTTCTACTTGCCAGCAGGCAATTTTCTGCCCATTCATTTTAATAGGCAGAAAATCATGGACTGGCAGACTCAGCAGGAAATTCAAGGCATCTTCCAAGCCTCCAAGTTTTCTCACTAAGTGTCCAACATATTAGACTTGCAGCTACCAGATTTATTAGACACCACTTGTTTATAAGTTTGGAAAGCTGAGTGCCAGTAAGATACTTTTCGATTATATGCAGCAGCTTACATATTTTAGAAGAGTTTGAGAAAGATTTCTGGCCTTTATTTTGCAAGAATGCAGTCTAACTAAACAGGAAACAACTTTTATGATTTTTAAATCCACTATAATGGTAAAGGAATTACCAGGCATTTGTTCAGCAATTTATTTTCTTTTTACCTTAGAATTAAAATAACTTCCTATCTTGTGCAGTCAGTGATATATTTGCAGACTTACATCGACAATATAGATGGATATGGAATCATGTTGACCACCTGATTGAAGTCACATACATCGCGGGTGTAATAAGCATTCACCAAAACGGAAAATACCAAATTCAGTCTTAGTATTTAATACATCCTTATCTCACAATTACAATATTTTGAAACTCTACAAATTCCTATATGTTTTATGTTGGTGTGGTGAAGTGAGAAGTGTAAAACCAAATAGGTGATTTAGATAAGTTTCTAATCCTCCTAAATTTCTATAAAAAATAGTTAAATATTGTTCATTAAGTGAAAAATATAAATAGAAGTTACATCCAGTTGTCTCTTATATATTTGAAACACAGCCCACAGCAGGAAGGAGCATTTTGAAGTATTGTGCAAATTTCCTGCATTGTTAAAGTCAATAAAGCTATGATCACTCCCATTAAATACCAATAGTCGTGTATCAAAAGGGTGTAGAGATGTAGGTGTTCGATTGGGGTGGACAAAGTCAGAAGTCAGAAGTCACATGACACCTGGTTCTAGTCCAACATGTTTATTTGAAATCACAAGCTTTCGGAGCGCTGCTCTTTTGTCAGGTGAAGTCAGAAGGGTATATTCATTCAATAAAAACTGGAAGAACTGAAGATGTTGTAAATCAGAAACAAAAACAGAAATTGCTAGAAAAGCTCAGTAGGTCTGACAGCATCTGTGGAAAGAAATCAGAGTTAACATTTCAGGTCAAGTGACCCTTCCTCAGAACTGAGACCCTCTGAAGAAGAGTCACTGAACCCAAAACATTATCTCTGATTTTTTCAATAGATGCTGACACACCTGCTGAGCTTTTCCAGTAATTTCTGAGTTTGCTACACTTCTTCAAGTTGAGTGGGACACCAACTGATTGACACCATAAATGATCAACAGATGGGAAATGTGTGATTTTTTACCTGCCAGGAAGCTTTAACTATCACTCCTCAATACTAACATTAAATATATCTATGCAAGGGTCCTACCAGATATCTATCATTTGTTTTCACTGTTTTCTGAGAAATAAATACAGGGGGCTTGATGTAAATATCTATGTCCTTGCTAAATGTGGCTAAATGTATTTGTCCTTTGTTTGGTTTTCCAAGCAAGTATTTTTCACAAACACACTGTCCAGTTTCTGATATAGATGCTAGCAAGAACAATTCATTGGAAACAAGGTCTAGTGGATTGAAGCTGAGATAAAATTCTAATGTCTCAATCATTTGTCCACAGAATAAGCTGCAAATGTCAAGTTAACTTTCAAACTCATCACCTGGAGCACTATGTTTCTCATCCTATGAAGGAAAGAAAGCAACACTACTTAATGTAATTTGGGATATTAAATGAGACAATTAGCTGAGAAGATGAGCAAATTACGGATAGAGGTTGAGAGGAGAGTTTGGTTCAAGAAGGGAACCTGGTGGGGAAGGAGGAAAAGAGGAGGAAAATGTGTGAGCCAATAGAGAGGACAGAGAGAGAAGATTGCGGGGTAAGAAGGAGAGTCAGGAGGAGGACAGGAAAGAGAGGGATCGAGAAGCAGACAGACAAGCTTTTAACACGCTCATGGTTTATTTACTCATACCAGCATAGCTACAGAATGTATCAGGATGTCGTTAGGCTTGTCATTACAGGCAAATTCACACTGGGTTTCAGGTCTCATCTGTCAACATAGTACTTAGACACAGTTGTTCTAGCAACTATAATTACTATACCTGGATATTAAACATTGCAACACATATATGATAATGCCAACGACAGGCATAGCAGATTCTGCAATTAAATGTTGATTATTTAAGAGAAGATACTAGAAACTTTTTATTCTCCCGTGGGATGTGGATGCCGCTGACTGGAACAGCATTTATTGCCCATCCCTAGTTGCCCTTGAGAAGGTGATGGTGAGCTGCTTTCTTGAACCGCTGCAGTCCATGGCTGTAGGTTGACCCACAGTGTGGGCATGTCATGAAAAACAATGCAGACAGAAATTGCAGGAGAAACTTAGCAGATCCAGCAGCATCTGGGGAGAACGAAACAGAGTGAATATTTTGAGTCTGTTATGCCTTTCCTTCAGAACTCTGAAGAGGATCTTTGGATTTGAAACGTTCATGTTGTTTGTCTCTCTACAGATGCTGCCAGATCTGCTGAGGTCCTCCTTTTGCTGACATTGTCTATCTTGACATTCCCAACATAACATAAGACTTTCAAAGATCTTTTTATAGAAGAAACAGACAAACATTTGTAGCAGGGTACAGGTTGGGCAAGCAAGGTGTTGGAATTAATTGAATTATTTTACCAAAGAGCCAATTTCACCGGGCTGAATTTTACCAGGTTTTGACCGTATTATTTTTGTTGAGTTTAAG
The DNA here is from genome assembly GCF_004010195.1 of Chiloscyllium plagiosum. NCBI lineage: Eukaryota > Metazoa > Chordata > Chondrichthyes > Orectolobiformes > Hemiscylliidae > Chiloscyllium > Chiloscyllium plagiosum. The sequence continues at coordinate 4,616,498 of NC_057712.1, read as the reverse complement.
GGGTGTTTGGTCCACAAAGCCTAGTCAAATTTCTCATGGTATTGTTCCAAACTCGTCTCATTAACTACCTACCCTGCTTCTATGGCACACCTCTTGACCAATACTACCACTTGCTGTAGCAAATGTTTTCATCACTGCCAGGATATCCTGGCAATACTGTCATCCTGGTGCCAATGCCAGGTTTAAAATGCAGTTGCACAGCTGGATATGGGCTGGCGTTCTGGAGTTGCCTGGCACACAGTATCTTAGAGCCTCCCTGCCATAACACGGCCCACCTCGATAACACCCCCCCTCCCTATATATTAAATGGATAGACCACTGCATTGAACATATGAGTGATATAGCCAGTCAGCCCCTAAGGATGAGTGAGTGCCCCCCTAACTGAAAGCTGTACCGGTCCCTGACTGTCTTTCTACGACTTCCCAGACCCATAAGTCTGACTGACCCACTTATTGGATTGGAGAGGTAAGGGTCCCCTGATCCTGACTGAGCTGACTGCAGCCAATCACCCTTGACTTACTGTACTGGTACCCTCTGACTGAGGAGTACCTCCCTGGGCAGCAGTGAGGATATTCCCTGTAGACACAGTGTGTTTGCCGTGTATGTAGCTGGGAAATGGTGCAGGTGTGAGAATGATATGGCACTAAGCTGGACAGCACAGTGTCCACTTCCTGAATGGTCACTGTTGGCAAGGTTCCAGGTTTATTTCCTGATAAAGGGCTTTTGCCTGAAAGGTCGACTCTCCTGCTCCCCAGATGCCGCCTGACCTGCTGGGCTTTTCCAGTGCCACTCTTATCGACTCTAACTCTCCAGCATCTGCAGTCCCCACTTACTCCTTATTTTTCACACTAAAAGGCAAGATAATTCAGCAGAGACTTTAAGCTCAGGCTGAGGGGCCGAGACACAGGAAGGTAAGAAACAAAAACAGAAGCTGCTGGAAAAGCTCAGTAGGTCTGGCAGCATTTGTGAAGATAAGTCAATGTTTCAGGTCAGGTGACCCTTCTTGAGGAGGAAGGTAGAGCAAGGCAGAAAGTCTGGGAGCATTCAGGTAGGCTTTAAGTGAGTGGGTACTCAGACAGCAAGTAAATAGTCATGAGATACAGATTGTGGAAGAAGTAACCAATGAGTTAGAGGGGTTCTTGTCCCTGTGTCATTCCTGAGGAAGGACTTTTGCCCAAAACATTGATTTTTCTGCTCCTCAGATTCTGCCTGACCTGCTGTGCTTTTCCAGCACCACTCTAATCTTGACTCTTGTCCCTGTGTGTTGTGAAGCATTGCAATGACAGTTGCTGGCACACTCCAAAGTGCAGCATTGAAGTACAGAAGCATCCAGTAAATGGATCAGACTATGTATCATGATGTTGCAATGAAGCTGGCATATGTCAGATGCCAGTGTCCATGGATATGAGGTGCTAGGTCACTGCCTGGAGTGTACCCTAAAATGTGAGTGCCAGTTGTCCAAACGACAGTCCAGAGCAGCAAACATCCAACTGGAATCTCCAGGTACCAGCTTTGCCTCCATATCAGAAATTCTTGGCATCCTGTTTCTATTCTGTACATGATTGAATAAATACCTGCTTATTAATGTGGTGAGATTTGGTGTTAATGAGTGTGATAATGAGTGATAGTCCCCATTAATAGGCATTTCTCCACTCACTGGTGAGAATCATATTTTGACATCTTGAAATCTGGTGGAATATTCAACTCATTGCTCCTGACATCACTGGACTGCTCGGCCCACATTATTGAGGGCCTGGGAATACTCCACTCCATAGTTCTATCATATCAAAGTTTTTAAATGTTTTGAATTATTTGGCCTTTTGATATTTATTTGGAGATTCGTATTTTAATTGTGATTCTTGCATTGGTGCCTTTATGGTACAGACTACTTGTGATGTGCTAGCTTTTACACTTTGATTTAGGGGGAAGGACTCTATCCTGTACACCTTGTCAATGGCCCTCATAATCTTATACATCTTTAAAGGGACTTCCCTCAGCCATCCCCATTCTAAAGAGAACAGCGCAAGCTTATGCAGCCTCTCTTTATCACTGGAATACTCCATCTCAGGCAGTATCCTGGTGGATCTACTCTCCACCCCCTCCTGTGCAATCACATCCTTCCCATTGTTTGTCAACAAGAACTGCACTCAGTATACCAGCTGTGGCCTAACCAAAGTCCTGTATAGCTCCACCATTACCTCCCTGCTCTTATAATCTACTGCGTGACTGATAAAGGCATGTCCTGATGAAGGTCTTATGCCCGAAACATTGATTCTCCAGGTCCTCAGGTATTGCTGTGCGAGGCAGCAGTGCTAACCACTGTGCCACCGTGCCGCCCACTCTACTGCGTGACTGATAAAGGCATGTCCTGATGAAGGTCTTATGCCCGAAACATTGATTCTCCAGGTCCTCAGGTATTGCTGTGCTTTTCCAGCATTCACACTCTCGACTCTGATCTCCAGCATCTGCAGTCCTCACTTTCTCCTCCCTGATGAAGGCAAGATCCTGTATGCCTTCTTAACTATCCTATTAACCTGTCCTCCACCTTCAGGACATGGTTCCGCCACCCCTACTGCCGTGTCTGCCACCACTTCCACCCTCACCAACACCACTCACCTGCATTCTGCTGACACGCCCCCATGGAAACAGACTCTTGGTCCAACTTGTCCATGCCAACCAGATCGCCAATATCAATGCAGTTCCATTTGTCAGCATTTGGCCCATATCTCTCTAAACCCTTTGTATTCATAGGAAGATGCCTTTTAAATGCTGTAGCCAGCCTCCACCACTTCCTCTGGCAGCTCATTCCATTCACGCACCACCATTCATGCATGAAAACATTGGTCTTTAGGTTCCTTTTATATCTTCCCCCCTCACCATAAATGTGTAACCTCTAGTTTTGGACTCCCCCACCCCAGGAGAAAAAAACTTTGGCTATTCATCCTAACCATGCCCCACATGATTTTATAAACCTCTATAAAGTCACCCTTCTGCCTCTGACGCTCCAGAGAAAATAGTCCCAGTCTATTCAGCCTCACCGCTTAGCTCAAGCCCTCCAACCCTGGCAACATCCTTGTAAATTTTTTCTGAACCCTTTCAAGTATCACAACATTCTTCCTATGACAGGGAGATCAGAATTGCACACAAATATTCCAAAAGTGGCCTAACCAATGTCTTTGGTTCATAGCTTCCCTCTGAGCAATTGGGGATGGGCAATAAGTGCTGGTCTAGTGAATGAATTAATAAAAACAACTCCTACTTTAACATTGCTGGTGTCATTAATCAACTTCTGTACTCAGAATCCTTTAGACAACAGCACATGAAATCACAGTCCAAGATCTTTTACGTATAAAATTTGATACCAAGACACACAAAGTGATACTTACATTGGTGACCAAACTCTTGATCAAAAAGAAGGAAAGAGAGACAAGGTAGTTTTTTTCAGGACTGAGTTCCAGAGCTTCAGGCTTATATCACTGATGGCATGGCCAACATTGGTGGTGTATACAAATTGTAATGTTGAGGAGGCCAGAGTTGCAATGCATGGATTTCAAACAACTGAAGTTTACAGACCCCTTTGGTCTGTAGCCATGGGCACATGTATGGGCCCCAGCTATGCCTGTCTCTTTGTTGGCTATGTAGAGCAGTTGATCTTCCGTAATTACGCCGGCACCACTCCCCACCTCTTCCTCTGCTACATTGATGACTGCATTGGTGCCACCTCATGCTCCCGCGAGGAGGTTGAGGAATTCATCAACTTCACCAACACATTCCACCCTGTCCTTAAATTTACCTGGACCATCTCTGACACCTCCATCCCCTTCCTGGACCTCTCCATCTCCATTAATGACGACCGACTTGACACTGACATTTTTTACAAACCCACCGACTCCCACAGCTACCTGGATTACACCTCTTCCCACCCTACCTCTTGCAAAAATGCCATCCCGTATTCCCAATTCCTCCGCCTCCACCGTATCTGCTCCCAGGAGAACCGGTTCCACCACAGAACACACCAGATGGCCTCCTTCTTTGGAGACCGCAATTTCCCTTCCCACGTGGTTAAAGATGCCCTCCAACGCATCTCGTCCATATCCCGCACCTCCGCCCTCAGACCCCACCCCTCCAACCATAACACGGACAGAACCCCCCTGTCATTCAGGAATGAAGAAGGGCTTATACCCGAAGCGTCGATTCTCCTGCTCCTTGGATGCTGCCTGACCTAGTGCGCTTTTCCAGCAACACATTTTTCAGCATTCATTGAGTACTCCCTTGTTTGGTTACTTCTTCCAAAATTCATCACCTCAAACTTCTCAGAGTTAGTTTTCATCTGCCTATATCTACATCTTCCAGGAAACTAACATCACCTTCCTCACTATCAACACCTGGCCAATCATTCTGTCATCCACAAACATATCTATCATTTTTCATCTATATAATTTGCATATATCATGAATAATAAGGGGTCCAGCACTGATTCACCAGCCTCCAGTCACACAAATAGGCTTCTATCACCTCCCTGTCTTCTATGTTTAAGCCAATTTTGGATTCATCTTACCAAATTATCCTGAATGCCATGAAATCCATGTAAACTACACCAACTGCATTACCCTCATCAACATACCTGGTCACCAACTTTAAAAATTCAAATTTGTTATGTATGACCTCTCTGTGATAAAGCCACACTGGCTATCCCTGATTAAATCTTGCCTCTCTAAGTACAGATTAATACTTCCTGTCAGAATTTTCATTAACCTTCCTATTACTGATGTGAGACTCACCGGTCTGTAATTCCCTGGTTAATCTTTACCACCCTTTTTATAAAGTGGAACCATATTAAGTGTCCTCCAATCCTCTGTCCGCTCCTCTGTGGCCAGACAGGAATTTTAAAAACTGGGTCAAAAAGCATGTAATGTTCTCCCCCGTTTCCTGTAACTACCTGCAATACAGCTCATCTGGACCTGGGGATTTGTCCACTTTTAAGCCCACCAAAACCTCCAAAGCTCCTCACTCCCAACTTCAATCTGTTCAAGAACCTCTTTCTTCACAAATTCTGTGTCCACATTCTTCTTTTCTAAAGTGAAGACAGATGTGAAGTAATCAATTCACACCCTACTAATATCATCCACAAACAGATTGCCTCTTTGGTCCCTTATGGCCCCTACTCTTCCCCTAGGTATGCTATTCTCCTTGATGTAGTTACAGAATATCTTGGGATTCTTTCCACCCTCACTGGTGGCTCAGTGGTTAGCACTGCTGCCTCGCAGCGCCAGAGACCCGTGTTCAATTCCCGCCTCGGGTGACTGTCTGTGTGGAGTTTACACATTCTCCCCGTGTCTGCGTGGGTTTCCTCCGGGTGCTCTGGTTTCCTCCATAGTCCAAAGATGTGCAGGTTAGGTGAATTGGCCATGCTACATTGCCCGTAGTGTTAGGTGAAGGGGTAAATGTAGGGGGATGGGTTGCTCTGTGGACTTGTTGGGACAAAGGGCCTGTTTCCACACTGTAAGTAATCTAATCTTTCACACCAGCATTTTCTTATGAACCCTCTTTGCTCTTCTGAATGCTTTCTTAAGTTTGTCTTGCATATTCTATACTATACGTTTATTTGCTCCCTTTCTATCTGCCAATGGCCTCTCTTTTCCTTCGTATCCAGTTCTGAATATTCATAGACATCCAGGGTTCTCTGGGCTTGTTGCTCCCACATATCACCCTGAAGGGAATGTGTTGGGTCTGTGCTCTCCCCATGTATTTTTTGAATGCTTCCACTGTTCTCCTCCTGTGCACTCACACTGCAGGCAACCAGTTGACATTTAACATTATTTGAGCCAACAATTGGTTTTGATTTTGGAAACATGATAGAGTGATATTTAGTCTGTAACTTATGTGCACTGAAAGCAAGAAATTATGTGTATAGCAAATGTAGCAACCAACATGAATTCTAAGAATCCAAAAAAAAGGAAAAGTCACAATATGCATTTACACCACAATACAATGTTACAGTACGATTATAATAACCCAATAAATTAGTTCAACCCCTTGGTCACTGATAATGGTCATTATTTCTACTGTTGATAAAACTGCTTTTGTGTAGATAGTAATAGAAATTCACAAAGAGAACTTCATGCATGTCTTAAATAACATTGCTTGATATAGTGCTACAAAATGTAAATACTGGTTGAGAATGATTGGAATGATTAAAATCTCAACTCAGCCTTCAGAAAGTACTGTAATAGAAATATAAATTGACCTTTCTTGTGTATAGTATCATCTTAACCCCTCAACGGCTTTTTTTCAGTCATACAAGCAGTTGTTTGACAGTACAGAACTGAAATATTGCAAAAAGGTATTCATATTACCGAAGATATTCATCTTGAACACTCAGAGAAAATGCAAGAATGTCAAATTGTAAATGACCATAGCAATTCACACTACAAGAGGAAAGGGGTGCTGATTTTTGGCTCTGATTGGGTGAGACATTGCAATGAAGAAAGCAAGGGGACGGGGTTGGGGGAGATGGAGTTACAAGGAGTAGGAATAAAGAGATCATATGTTTCTGGGCTATTCATAAAAGGTGCAAGACTTGAAAATATTCCTTTTCGTTTCATAGAACAGGCTCCTATGTGAGAATCTGTGTTTTTTCTAGCAAGCCGTTTCATAAACTCAAGTAACATCCTGAAATAGATTGTTACTGTAACAATTAGCAAACTCATGATTGTTTTGGCAAGTGTTTCTTAAGTGAAAAAAAGTTATACTTAATATTAGACACTTGTTTTGGGTTTTGTAAGAGTGGATTGGTTGAGTATGATCTGTCATGTACTAATCTGGACTGGCATTAACTGAAGGATCAATATTGCCAAGGATAACGTAGAACATAGACCATTACAGAGCAGTACAGGCCCTTCAGCCCTTGACGTTGCACCGACCTGTGAAACCAATCTGAAGCCCATCGAACCGACACTATTCCATTTTCATCCATACGTCTGTCCAATGACCATTTAAATGCTGTTAAAGTTGGTGAGTCTACTGCTGTTGCAGGCAGGATGTTCCTTGCCCTTAAAGAAACTACCTCTGACATCTGTCCTATATCTATCACCTCTCAATTTAAAGCTATGTCCCCTCGTGCTAGCCATCACCATCTGAGGAAAAAGGTGCTCATTGTCCACCCTATCTAACCCTCTGATTATCTTATATGTCTCAGTTAAGTCACCTCTCAACCTTCTTCTCTCTAACAAGAACAGCCTCAAGTCCCTCAGCCCTTCCTTGTAAGACCTTCCCTCCATACCAAGCAACATCTGAGTAAATCTCCTCTGAACCCTTTCCAAAGCTTCCACATAATGCTGTGACCAGAACTGTACACAATACTCCAAGTGTGGCCGCACCAGAGTTTTTTTTTTACAGCTGCAGCATGACCTTGTGGCTCTGAAACTCAATCCCTCTACCAATAAAAGCTAACACACCGTATACCTTCTTAACAACCCTATCAACCTGGATAGCAACTTTCAGGGATCTATGTACATGAACACCGAGAGCTCTCTGCTTATCTGCCCTACCAAGAATCTTACATTAGCCCAGCAGTCTGCATTCCTGTTGCTCCTTCCAAAGTGAATCACCTCACACTTTTCCACATTAAACTCCATTTGCCACCTCTCAGCCCAGCTCTGCAGCTTACCTGTGTCCCTCTGCAACCTGTAAAATCCTACGGCACTATCCACAACTCCACAAATTTTAGTGTCATCCACAAACTAACTAACCTATCCTTCTCCCGTCCTCATCCAGGTCATTTATAAAAATGACAAACAGCAGTGGCCCCAAAACAGATCCTTGCGGTACACCACTAGTAACTGAACTCCAGGTTAAATATTTTCCATCAACCACCACCCTCTGTCTTCTTTCAGCTAGCCAATTTCTGATCCAAAACACTAAATCACTCTCAATCCCATGCCTCCATATTTTGTGCAATAGCCTACTTTGGGGAACCTTATCAAAAGCCTTACTGAGATCCATATACACCACATCAACTGTTTTACCCTCATCTACCTGTTTGGTCACCTTCTCAAAGAACTCAATAAGATTTGTGAGGCATAACCTAGTCTTCACAAAATCATGTTGACTATCCCTAATCAACTTATTCCTCTCAAGGTGATTATAAATCCTATTTCTTAAAACCTTTTCCAACACTTTACCCACAACTGAAGTAAGGCTCACTGGTCAATAATTTCCAGGGTGGTCTCTACTCCCCTTCTCGAACAAGGGAACAACATTTGCTATTCTCCAGTCTTCTGGCACTATTCCTGTAGACAATGATGACATAAAGATCAAAGCCAAAGGCTCTGCAATTTCTTTCCTGGCTTCCCAGGGAATCCTAGGATTAACCCCCATTGGCCCAGGGAATTTATCTATTTTCACACATTCCAGAATTGCTAACACCTCCTCCTTGTGAGCCTCAATCCCACCGAGCTTAGTAGCCTGTGATACAGCATTGTCCTCAACGACATTGTCTTTTTCCAGTGTGAATACTGACAAAAAGTATTCATTTAGCGCTTCCCCTATCTTCTCGGACCTCACGCACAACTTCCCACTACTATCCTTGATTGGCCCTAATCTTACTCTAGTCATTCTTTTATTCCTGATATACCTGTCAAATGTTTTAGGGTTTTCCTTGATCCTATCCACCAACAACTTCTCATGTTCCCTCCTGGGGCTCTTCATAGCTCTCTCTTTAGGTTTTTCCTGGCTAACTTGTAATTCTCAAGCGCCCTAACTGAGCCTTCACATCTGATCCTAATATAAGCCTCCTTCTTCCTCTTGACAAGAGATTCAACTTCCCTAGTAAACCACGGCTCCCTCGCTTGACCACTTCCTCCTTGTCTGACAAGTATGTACTTATTAAGAACACTCAGTAGCTGTTTCTTGAATAAGCTCCACATTTCAATTGTGCCCATCCCCTGCAGTTTCCATCCCCATCCTATGCATCCTAAATCTTGTCTAATTGTATCATAATTGCCTTTCCCCCAGCTATAACTTTTGCCCTGGCTGTATATACCCATCCCTTTCTATCATTAAAGTGAACATAACCAAATTGTAGTCTCTATCGCTAAAGTGCTCACCTACCTCCAAATCTAACACCAGGCCAGGTTCATAAATGGGTAATGAACCAAATGTGGCCTCGCCCCTTGTTGGCCTGTCTGGGTCTGGCTGACAAAAATTGATCCATTTAAAGTACTCAAACTGTAGTATTTCCAGCCAACATTTGGAAAGTTAAAGCCCCCCATAACACCTACCCTGTTACTCTCACTCCTATCCAGAATCATCTTTGTTATCCTTTCCTCTACATCTTTGGAAATATTCAGAGGCCGATAGAAAACTCCCAACAGGGTGACTTCTCCTTTCTTATTTCTAACCTCAGCCCATACTACCTCAGTAGACAGGTCATTAAACATCCTTTCTGCCACCGTAATACTGTCCTTGACTGACAGTGCCACACCTCCCCCTCTTTTACCACCTTCTCTGTTCTTACTGAAACATCTAAATCCCGGAACCTGCAACAACCATTCCTGTTCCTGCTCTATCCATGTCTCTGAAATGGCCACAACATTGAAGTCCAAGTACCAACCCATCTTGCAAGTTCACCCACCTTATTCCAGATGCTCCTGGTGTTGAAGTAGACACACTTCAAACCACCTTCTTGCTTGCCAGTCTACTCCTATGACCTTGAAACCTTATTTCTGACCTCACTACTCTCAACCCCCTGTACACTGGAACTACAATTCAGGTTCCCATCCCCCTGCTGAATTAGTTTAAACCCTCCCGAAGAGCATTAGCAAATTTCCCCCACCCAGGATATTGGTACCCCTCTGGTTCAGGTGTAGACCATCCTGTTTGTAGAGGTCCCACCTACCCCAGAATGAGCTGCAATTATCCAGATATCCGAAACCCTGCCTCCTGCACCATCCCTGTAGCCACGTGTTCAATTCCTCTCTCTCCATATTCCTCACCTTGCCAGCATGTGGCACGGGCAACGATCCAGAGACAACAACTCTGTTTGTTCTTGTACTCAGCTTCTACCCTAACTCCCTGAATTTTTGCCTTAAATCCCCATTTCTCTTCCTACCTATGTCATTGGTGCCGATGTAGACCACAATTTGGGGTTGTTCCCCTTCCCCTCAAGGATCCTGAAAACATGATCAGAGACATCACGAACCCTGGCACCTGGGAGGCAACACCCCAACTGTGAGTCTCTGTCAATCCCACAGAACCTCCTATATGTCCCCCTAACTATGGAGTTCTCGATGACTAAAGCTTTGTTCCTCTCCCCTCTTCCTTTCTCTTTTCTTTGAGGAAGTATCATGGGACCTTTATCAATCACACAAGCAGACGCTAGGGATTGGTTCAACATCTCAGCTCCAATATTGCTGAAGTCCATTGGTGTTGGAGTGGATTGCCAGCTTGTCTTTTATACTTCAACTTTGAAATAGGAATTTAACCCAGTGTTATGATTCAGAAGCAAGTGTGCCACTATTTGATACATAGCTGACTAGTCTTGTTTTGTTGTGTTCTACAAGTGTACATGTACTTTATCATCACCAATGAGATATGAATTTTAGTGAAGCTAATTTTGTGGTAGCTGCCTGTTTGCACAGGCTCACTTTAACTGAAATCTACCTGGCTGAAATTTAACTGCGATATCTGATGCACCGACTACCTGCTGCTGAAAATTAATGCTTCAAATGTCTCTGAAGAGACGACCTCCACTCAAAAAAGGTTTCCTTCTAAAACATCCCATGGATGTCAAATGAAAAGCTAGTTTATTTTTAATTTCTCATCAGGTTCTATATCATACAGATGTGGAAGCATGAAATTCAAACTCCTGAACTTAGTTTACAACAGTGACAGTCAACTGAATATTGAAAGATATGTCTGATCCCTGGGCTACAGTTTCTTTCAATTAAGTTCATTTTGCCTCCACATAAACACTTAAAATAGCATTGAGTCACAGTTAACTTAATTCAGTTTGGCTTGATGTTATTAGCAATACTTGCAACAAAGTGCAAAACAAATACCAGCTCTATCAGCTCTTTCAACCTGTTTCAATGCAGTTTCCCTGTTTGCATGGATCAAAGCCAAGTTGAAAGTAGTTTTATTGCTTGGAATCAGATACCACAGGGCTTTTAAATTGAAATTCAATCCAAATCATTTAACTTTATCAATGCTCAATTCATGGTCTAACCTGTGCTTTTAATTATGTTTACAAAAATGGGCATCCAGTACTCTCTCAATACATGACCAGAGGGCTTAAGTTAGACAGCTTCCAAAATCGTGTACAGGGACAGTGATCAGTGATGACCCCACGCATGTTTAATATGATGCAGGCAATTCAATGCCCACTTGTTACCAAATTGCTGCATGCCAGCTGGTTCCAGTATTGAATTTTTGTTTTATTATGACGCCTGTTACCTTTAGTGTTCCTGTATGGCTTTGAGTAATTCTATACATGCTGTGCCCACTTGTGTGGGTTAAGCATAAGTATCTTAAGCCATGTCAAAAAGGACAGTTCCTCACACCCCAAAGCCATCTTTTGGCTTGTCCTATTCCAGCGTTTCAAATGCAGGTTGCTCAGCAGACTGCTTTGTTCTTATTCATTATTTTTTATTTCAAAAATATGCTTTATTCGTAGAAAATAAATCTTTGGCACATGGACAGTTTATGAATCTGCTCTGATCTATACTCTTTTTTAACTTACAGATGACAAATTAAGTCTTTGCTGTCCGCCATCCTCTATATTTACTGCCAACCTCTTGACCTAGAGCTGAAGTGACAGCAGGACCCAATTACTGAATGGGTCACCTTTATCCTTCAGCAGACGGACCTTACAAGGTGGTCTTTCCCCACAGCACCTTGCTTATTCATTCACGAGATGAGGGCATCACTGGGAAGGCCAGCATTTATTGCCCATTCCTAATTGCCCAGAAGGTAGTTGAGAGACAACCACGCTGTTGTGACATTGAGCCAAATTTTAGATTACATTACAGTGTGGAAACAGGCCCTTCGGTCCAACAAGTCCACACCGACCCGCCGAAGCGCAACCCACCCATACCCCTACATTTACCCATTACCTAACACTACGGGCAATTTAGCATGGTCAACTCACCTGACCTGCACATCTTTGGACTGTGGGAGGAAACCGGAGCACCCGGAGGAAACCCACGCAGACACGGGGAGAATGTGCAAACTCCACACAGTCAGTCGCCTGAGGCAGGAATTGAGCCTGGCTCTCAGGCGCTGTGAGGCAGCAGTGCTAACCACTGTGCCACCGTGCCGCCCACATTTCTGATGTCACATGTAGGCCAGACCAGGTAAGGATGGCAGTTCTCTTCCCAGTGAACCAGATGGGTCTTTCCAACAATTGATAATGGATTCATGGTCATCATTAAACTCTTAATTCCGGACTTTTATTGAATTCAGATTCCACCATCTGCTGTGGCGAAATTTGAACCTGGATCCCCTGGGCCGTTAAATTAAGAGTCCAGCAATAATAAGTATTTGCCTCTCCTTTCAGAATAAAGGCATCATGACAGATCCAGTCAGTGGGCCATGGGGGGGATCATCAGGGCCAATTGTCTGTCCCTCTTCCATGGTTATGTCAGAGCCCGGGTGTCCCTGGAGAAGGAACACGCGGTGGTCCACCAACATCCTTGAATTGTTCAGGGAAAGGTGGGCACCGCAGGGAGTGGAGAGCATTATTTTCCCCTCCAACTCTGTTTTGATTTGATCCCTCCTCTTCACTGTTTTGATCACACAGTATTGCCCTTTGATGTGAAGGGCAGTGTTTGTCACTGGCCACTCGGGTGTTTCCTTTCTTCCTGGAGGTGAAAATTTGAATAAAGATTCATGCACCTTGTGTCTTTCACTGTGTCTCACACCTGCACACACACACCATGGGTGCTGGGGAAAAAATAAGCACTACTGCTTAAAAAAAAGAAAAAAAAAGAACTGGAGAATCAAAAAAAGAAAAAATAAATAAAGGCATCATGACAGGTCCAGTGAGTGGGCCGTGGAGGGGATCATCAGGGCTGATTGTCTGTCCCCCTTCCGCGGTTATGTCAGAGCCCGGGTGTCCCTGGGGAAGGAACCAACGGTGTCCACCAACACCCTTTCAGGGAAAGGTGGGCACCGCAGGGAGTGGAGAGCATTATTTCCCCCTCCAACTCTATTTTGATTTAATCCCTGGCCTCCCCTTCACTCTTTGATCACACAATATTGCCCTTTGATGTGAAGGGCGCTGCTTGTCACTGGCCACTCGGGTGTTTCCTTTCTTCCTGGTGGTGGAGTATAGATAAGGATGTACACATTTGTTGTTCTTCACTGTGTCCGACACCTGCACACACATGATATGGGTGAGGAAGGAAAATAAGCACTACCACTGTCAGGTGGTAGTGTGGAAAAAAAAAATAAAGGCATCATGATGACTGCTCCAGGGCATTGATCTGCAAGATTCCTTCTCTGCCTTTGATTACAGACCAGGTGGACGATGACAGAGTGGATTCCTCTTCAGTTTCAGAGTTGATATGCTGCACCCATAAAACAATGTATGTTTGATCAATGACACGCAGCACCATGGGGAAGCCTGCAATCTTCACAAAGCCATGTACTAACATGTGTCTATCTTTCTGTGGCAAGAGAGAATGAAACAGACGGTTTTCTTTGAATAAGGAGCCTCAGTCACCTCCCTTGTGAAACTTGCACCAGCAAACTGTAAGATGTTGAAAATGTCTTTAGTCTTTGCTCCAGTTTGGAAGGGGTCTGATGCACATAGATTCATGAGCACAATCTCCTTTATTACCATTGATCTATTTCTGGTCAGTGACATCTTCTGCACCCCTGTTGTGCATTATATTGTGTATTATTTCTGGGACTTCTGATCCCAGCAGCAATTGAAATGCCAATCCAGCTTCTCCAGGGCAAGAGTGACAAACGTAGATGAAGACAAGACTTCATTTTTCATGACAACAGCTGCAATGTCTAGGGAAGTTTTTAAAAAGTCTTATATTTTTCAATGAGTGAGTGTGTGAGTGCCTGGGTGACTGTGTGCATGTGTGCAAGGGTGTGTGTACTATCTTGAGTGCATACAGTGGGACAGGGCTGCATGCATAAGAGTGTATACATATAAGAGGCATGGGAAGGGGGCAGGTGAAGTAGGGAGCAGATAGGGGTGGCTGGATGAGCATGTACTGGAAGAGAGCATGCATGTGAATGAGCAGTGGGGGCTGGGGCAGCTGGCCTGGGTCATGGAAGGGGCTGGGTGTTAGTTTAGGGGAATCTGGATGATTGTTTATGGTCAGGCCAAGAGGATAGTCAACTTGGGTTGGGAGATAGCTGGATTGGGAGTAGTCGGCTTGGTTTGGAGTGGTTGTCTTAGGTCAGGAGGAATGCAGATCAGTTGGATCTGGTTGGAAGGATAGTCGGTTCAGGTCAATAGGCAGTCAACTGAGTGTTCGGATCATCACAGTTCAAAGGTTAAATCAAAGCAGACTACAGGATACTGTGTTGGATCAGGTATTAAAGGGCTTCTGAAGGAGAGTCATACCAGACTTGAAATGTTAACTCTGCTTCAATCTCCACAGATGCAGCCAGATCTCCTGAGTTTCTCTGACACATTCTGCATTTTGTGTCCGATTGCCAACATCCACAGTATTTTGCTTTTACATGAGGGTAGTTTTTTTTAGATTAGATTACGTTACATTACAGTGTGGAAACAGGCCCTTCGGCCCAACAAGTCCACACCGACCCGCCGAAGCGCAACCCACCCATTCCCCTATATTTATCCCTTACCTAACACTACGGGCAATTTAGCATGGCCAATTCACCTAACCTGCACATCTTCGGATTATGGGAGGAAAACGGAGCACCCGGAGGAAACCCATGCAGACACGGGGAGAACATGCAAACTCCACACGGGAATTGAACCCGGGTCTCTGGCACTGTGAGGCAGCAGTGCTAACCACTGTGCCACCGTGCCGCCCGTATATCAGGCCAGTTGTATCAGGTCAGGTTGGGGCAGGAGGGAGAAGCTGTCTGGCTGTGGTAATTAGTTCAGTTATGTTAGCTAATCACAAGTTAGACCAATATTAACTAGCATAACGTTTCCAGGACAAGCATCTGATTAAGGCCACATGTCTATCAAGAGAATCTGACACTGAGCTCAGAGTTAAAGACATTTTAAAATGCAACATATGTGTATATACCAGGAGTTTTGTACAGTCCTGATATGCAACATAGGTTGAAGACAATCTTTCACCATCCTAGACATCAGATGTCTGGCTCAATGTGGACCTTGCCTTGTTTAAGGTTGCAGTCACAGTGATGAAATCTTATTAAACATGAACATGTCAAATACAGAATTCCTCCCAGAGTAACCCATGACTGATGTGACTCCTGTCAAGAGCCCTCACCATCTTCGCTTCTGTCTTCCAATAGTTTGCCTCATTCTAACTGGATACCCTCCATTCATTCTCCAGTCATGCTGGGTTCAAAGATTAATTTGCTCCTGTTTGGATGTGTGGTAGCATTAAAATTAGAACAATGTCCTTCAGCAGCTGCCAAAAGTCACCCTTTTTTTAAGAAGAAGCAATTGTAACAATGCCCAGCAGATATTGATCAGCAATTAGCTGCAAAGCTTTCTGTCTCAGTCGGTCATGGCCTTGCCTCAGAGTTTCTACCCTCATTTCAGGGTTTGTTGGTCCTGTGTTGTTGTGATGGTTCAAACAGATTGTTAATCAGCCTGTCAAACCTTCCAACACTCCTCCCAAAAGAGAGATGTGCATTTGTGAAGATATTAAACAATCAATTAACCTCTAAGTAGTCGATTGTCCCTTTTAAATCACACAGGTGCTGAGTCCTTCCTGCAGCTATGGTTGAAAGAGGTCATTATTTAAATATTGAGCTCCAGAATGACAGAATTGGGGCCAAATTCTTGTTACACAATGATTGATATAAGTTGCCTTCTCTACATATTTCTGAACGATGTTATCTGCATGTGTACTAAAGCTCTCGTGAATACGGCATCCAGAAAGACTTGCACTGGAGACTTGTACCATGCATACACTTTGAACGTCTCTGGATGCTTACCAAACATGAAAAGTGTGACAGTTCCAAAGTTTGCATCATAAATGCCGACCATACAAACCCTTAGCATTCAACTCACACCATATCATATCAAGAAACAGTTGGATACACTGGATAGAGCAAACCAAGGGTCCCTGACAACACTCTACCAATAGTGCTGAAGACTTATGCTCCAGAACTAGCCATTGGACATATGATACTGACATCTACCTATAATGTGGACAATTGCCCATCTTTGTGAGAAAGTCAGACAAATCAAACATAGCCAATTGCCACCCTGTCTGTCTACTTTAGATCATCAGCAAAGTAATGGAAAGGGTTGTCAACACTGCTATCAAACACCACTTGCCGACCAACGATCTGCTCATAAATACTCAGTTTGGATTCCACTAGGCTCAGCTCTTTCCCTCATTACAGCCTTGGTCTAAACCTGGAAGAAAGAGTTGAATTCCTGAGGGGAAATGAGAATAACTGCCCTTGATACATGGATGCATTTGACGTAGTTTTGAGTCAAGGACCTCTAGCAAAACTGGGGTCAAAGGGAATCAGGCAGAAACCTCTCTGCTGGTTACAGTCAAACCTGGCACAAAAGACAATGGTTGTAATTCTTTGAGATCAATCAGATCCAGGACCTCATTGCAGGGATTTCTTGGGATACTGTCTTCTGAACAAGCACCTTCAGCTGCTTCAGCTGAAATGAGGAACTTTTTCAAGGAACAGATACAACGTGTCCTTGATATGTATGTACCTGTCAGGCAGGAAAGAAATGGCCATGTGAAGGAACCTTGGTTGACGAGGGAGGTTGACTGTCTTGTAAAGAGGAAGAAGGAGGCTTACATAAGGTTGAGGAAACAAGGTTCAGACAGAGCGTTGGAGAGATACAGGATAGCCAGGAGGGAGCTGAAGAAAGGGATTAGGAGAGCTAAGAGAGGGCATGAAAAATCTTTGGTGGGTAGGATCAAGGATAA
>NC_057712.1:4593238-4598394 GCF_004010195.1 Chiloscyllium plagiosum | reverse complement strand
CCAATTCACCTGACCTGCACATCTTTGGACTGTGGGAGGAAACCGGAGCACGCGGAGGAAACCCACGCAGACACGGGGAGAACGTGCCAACTCCATACAGTCAGTCGCCTAAGGCGGGAATTGAGCCCGGGTCTCTGGCGCTGTGAGGCGGCAGTGCTTACCACTGTGCCACCGTTCCGCCCTAGGGGGGATGTCAGGGGTAGGTTCTTTACCCAGAGAGTGGTGGGGGCATTGAATGCGCTGCCTGTGGGAGTGGCAGAGTCAGAATCATTGGTGACCTTTAAGCGGCAATTGGATAGGTACATGGATGGGTGCTTAAGCTAGGACAAATGTTCGGCACAACATCGTGGGCCGAAGGGCCTCTTCCGTGCTGTATTGTTCTATGTTCTATGTTCAGCAATGACCTTCTCCCCATTGTAAAGCCAGAAGTCGAGATGTTCACTGATGATTTCACAATGTTCAGCACTATTTGTGACTTCTCAGATATTGAAGAAGTCCATGGTCAAATGGAGCAACATCTGGAAACATTTAAGACTGGGGCTGGTAAATAGAAAATATCTTCCAGCAGGATGCTGTCACCAAACACATCTTCCAATTGCCCCACTCTTGGCATTCCGCAAATACCATTCCTCTATGACACCTTGGTCCACTCCCCCATCATTCAAACATTAGAAGGTGGGAATTCCATGGAGAATAACTCACCTCCTGTCTCTCCAGAGTTTGTCCACTATGTACAAGACACAAAACAGGACTGTGATGAGTAGTTGACAGTCTTGATGGATAGGTGCAGCTTCAAAAACACTCAACAAGCTTGACACTATCCAGGACAATGCTGTCGACTTTTAATATTCACTCCCTTTTCTATTGCACTGTGTGACAGCTGCAAAACCAACTACATGAAAACTTGATTGAGGAAGTTACCAAAAAGATTGATTATGGCAGAGCAGTAGTCATTGTTTATTTGGATTTTAGTAAAGCCTTTGACAGGTTCTGCATGATAGACTAATTAGTAAAGTTAGGTCATGTGATTCAGGTGAGTTTGCCAATTGAATACATAATTGGTTTAACAACAGGAGACAGAGAGGGATGGTAATACGATGTCCTGTTCCGATTGCCCAGTTATAGGAAGGATATTATCAAGCTGTAGAGGGTTCAGAAGAGATTTACCAGAAGTTGCTGGGTGTGTGGAAGTTTTGAGTTATAAAGAAAGGCTGGATAGGCTGGGAATTTTTTCACAGGAGTGTAGAAGGTTGAAAGGTGACCTGACAGAAGTTTATAAAATAATGAGAGGTAGAGGTGGAGTTGATGGTAGTTGTCTTCTCCCCAAGAGGGAGCGTATTTTAAGGTGAGAGAAGAGTGATTTAAAAACAACATAAGAGGCAAAACTTTTACACAGAGGGTGGTTTGAACTTCCTGAATAAGTGATGGATACAGGTATAATTACAACATTTAACAGACATTTACATAAACACATGAATAGGAGGGATATGGGCTAGGGACAAGCAGGTGGGGCTACTTTAATTTGGGATTACATTTGGCATGGATTGGTTGGACCAAAAGATCAGTTTCCGTGCTGTGTGAGTCTGTGTACTCCAGTAATGCATCAGGGCCTTTTCAAACCCACAACCTGTTTCACCTTGAAGGACAAGGGCATGAGATACATGGGGACCACTACTAGAATCTTCTAGATAGCGTCATAGAGTCATAGAGATGTACAACATGGAAACAGACCCATCAGTCTAACTCATCCATGCTGACCAGACATTCTAACATAATCTAGTCCCATTTGCCAGCACTTGGCCCATATCCCTCTAAACTCTTCCTGTTCATATACCCATCCAGATGCCTTTTAAATGCTATAATTGTACCAGCATCCACCACTTTCTCTGGCAGCTCGTTCCATACACGTACCACCCTCTGCGTGAAATAATTGCCTCTTAGGTCTCTTTTAAATCTTTCCCCTCTCACCCTAAACCTATTGCCTCTAGTTCTGGTCTCCTCCACCCCAGGGAAAAGACTTTGCCTATTTATCCTATCCATGCCCCACATGATTTTATAAACCTCTATAAGGTAACCCCTCAGCCTCCGATGCTCCAGGGAAAACAGCCCCAGCCTGTTCAGCCTCTCCCTATAGCTCAAATTCTCCAACCCTGGCAACATCCCTGTAAATCTTTTCTGAACCCTTTCATATTCCACAACATTCTTCCAATATGAAGGAGACCAGAATTACATGCAATGTTCCAACAGTGGTCTAACCAATGTCCTGTATAACCGCAACATGACCTCCCAACTCCTATACTCAATGTTCTGACCAATAAGGGAAAGCATATCAAACACCTTCATCACTATCCTATCTACCTGAAATTCTACTTTCAATGAGCTATGAACCTGCACTCCAAAGACTCTTTATTCAGCAGCATTCCCCAGGACCTTACCGTAAAGTGTATAAGTCCTGCTAAGATTTTCCTTTCCAATATGCAGCTCTCACATTTATTTAAATTAAACTCAATCTGCCACTCCTCAGCTCATTGGCCCATCTTAGCAAGATCCCATTGTACTCTGAGGTAACCTTCTTCACTGTCCACCACACCTCCAATTTGGTGTCATCTTCAAACTTACTCACAATACCAGTCCATGAGTTTAACTGCGCACTGTCCTTTGAGTGTAGTTGTTGTTGCATTTACTCATAAATAAAAATTGCTGCCATGAGCTTCATCTTTATGCAAGTTATTTTAACAATAAATCTGAGATACCAGCACATTTTTCAAGCTCAGTAGTTTACCATCAACAATAGTTATCACAAATTGATAACTTATCTTAAAAGTATGATGTGGAGGTGCTGATGTTGGTTTGGCGTGGACCAAGTCGGATGTCATGTGATACCAGATTATAGTCCAACAGGTTTATTTGAAATCACAAGCTTTCAGAGTGCTCCTCCTTTGTCAGGTGACTTCACAACAAAGCAGCAGTGCTCCAAAACCTTATGATTTCAAATGAACCTGTTAGACTATAATCTAGTGCTGCGTGAGTTCGGACATTTATTTTTAAATAGTTATAGCTTTGTATCATCAACTGTAATAGAATAGAAACAGAATAGAACAGTCACTTAATAACCCTGATGTTGTTTTAGTGAAATAAAATAAGGAAATATGTGTGCGAACTAAACATTAATACACAGAGAAATTTTCAAAGTAAACTTTGCAAATGATTACATTATTGAAAAGGGAATATTTTTAAACTAACTTTAGTCAGTGCAATACATTTCTGCTTCTGTTTTCCTTCGGATTTAAGGAATGTGTCAAAAGTGTTTATAATACAATTTGCCAGGTTAAAAAGAGAATAGAGACACGAGGCACATGTTTAGTGACTTGTCAATGCCATTGTTCTCCCGGTCCTCTGGGTAGGCTGAGTGATAACACAAAAGGTCCATCGATAAATATTCTTTTATAGTTTCTATTACAGAAACAAACAGGTTTTGTCACAATGAGGTTTCCAGAATAGCTATTTTTAGAAGAGAAGTTTCTGAGAAGTTTTCATTGGCATAATATTTCCTAGTCAAGGTATCAGATGCTAATTGTTTGAACTGGAGCTGATAATTTAGTGAATTATCAGAATGTCCTATCCCTCTAACTTGAAATCCTGGCTAGATAAATTGAAAATAAGCTTAAAACGAACCCCTCCCCCCACCACCAGATAATCACAAGGCCCTTTTAATAAATTAGATTTGCCCAACTGATGTCAGTTCACTGGGTATGGAATAATGACATTCATTAGTGAATGCTATTAATGAATACATTAATGAATGCTATTCTAGTGACAAATCTCCATAGCCAGTACCAATCTTAGTCACAGGATCGTATGTGATAATAAAATCAAATAACATACCAGTGGGGAACTTTAATGTAATTTGCTTTAAGACACATTGGAAATGGTGGAAAAGACTCTCCCTGAGCATGCGATTATCCTCTACTTGATAAAGGTGAGCTTGCTGTTATAATTGCAAACTCAAACAGGAAAAAAATCCATTTCTCATTTTTGACATAACTGACTCAGCTTGGGGGTAAGTACATGATAATTATAAATTGTCTTTTACTAGTAAACAACTTGAATATTACTGAGAAGTTTTTGCACTCATTAGGACCATTCATGACAAATATCTAAGTAAGAGGAAACAACATTGAGAGGACAGTGCTAATTGGTGATGATGATGTACTCTGATAAACATGCTGTTAAGAAAAATGCACAAGTGTCTACATTGTACCTAATTCAACACAACAAAATAGGCAACAGTCATTCTCTGCTTCATTTCTCAGAGCTATGTCTTGAAGAATCAATCTGCTTTGTTTACAATTTACAATTAAAACAAAGTTTGTCAATTAACTGTCTGTCATCATTAATGGGTGTATTCACAATGGCAGTGCCTTTATCAATCATAGCTAACCTATCAACTATTCAGCACTTTCCTTTCCAACAATGTAATATGGTTTTCCCTTTGCTTTGATATTTCTTACAAACCGTCCGGAAGGGGGCAACACAAAAGGTTTTGAAAAAAAAAACTCTTCATTCAACAATACTTAAATAAAAATTGCAAGTAAAGTCTTGAAGTTAAATCTTATATGTGTTCAATCATCCTGAGCAGTCAGTTGGAGATAATGAGGTTATGATCTTACCAATAAAAGTGTGGATTTCACCCCCATGCTCTCAACTAACAACAAGTTGTGAAGGCCACTGTGTCGACTGCATAGTGCAAACATTACAGCACCAATAAAACCTCACTCACTGGACCCTGTGTTTATTCAATACACATAAGCTATTTATTGCCTGATGTATTCTAGGATACTTACATTTATTGCTCCTAAACCATAGGTTAGATTTTAAGAAAAAACGCAAGAGATTTTATATAAGGGAATAAAGGCGTAAATAAAGAGTTAAAGGTATGTGCTGAGTTTCTCGAACTTATCTTTTGTTGACTGCTTTTAAAAACTCTGATGAGTTCTCCATTAGAGAATAATATAGCAAGTAATAAAATATAAATGTTGAATTTAGTTACAAGCCTAAAGAAATGTTAAGCTGGAGAGGAGGGACTTGGGGGAGGGGCGTTGGAAATGCGATAGGTAGAAGGAGGTTAAGGTGAGGGTGATAGGCCGGAGAGGGGG
>NC_057712.1:4582549-4592244 GCF_004010195.1 Chiloscyllium plagiosum | reverse complement strand
GGGCCCATGCAGGTGCCCATGGCTACTCCTTTGGTTTGGAGGAAGTGGGAGGATTGGAAAGAGAAGTCGTTCAGAGTGAGGACCAGTTCAGTCAGTCGAAGGAGGGTATCAGTGGAAGGGTACTGGTTGGCTCGGCAGGAAAGGAAGAAGTGGAGGGCTTTGAGGCCTTCGTGATGGGGGATGGAGGTGTATAGGGACTGGATGTCAATGGTGAAGATAAGGCGTTGGGGGCCGGGGAAGCGAAAATCATGGAGGAGGTGGAGGGCATGGGTGGTGTCCCGAACGTAGGTGGGGAGTTCTTGGGCTAAGGGGGACAGGACCGTGTCGAGGTATCCAGCGATGAGTTCGGTGGGGCAGGAGCAGGCTGAGACAATGGGTTGTCCGGGGCAGTCAGGTTTGTGGATTTTAGGTAGGAGGTAGAAACGGGCAGTGCAGGGTTG
Source organism: Chiloscyllium plagiosum (assembly GCF_004010195.1). NCBI lineage: Eukaryota > Metazoa > Chordata > Chondrichthyes > Orectolobiformes > Hemiscylliidae > Chiloscyllium > Chiloscyllium plagiosum. The sequence continues at coordinate 4,591,804 of NC_057712.1, read as the reverse complement.
TGGGACTATGAGGTTGGAGGCGGTGGATGGGAGGTCTCCTGAGGTGATGAGGTTATGGATGGTCTGGGAGATGATGGTTTGGTGGTAGGAGGTGGGGTCATGGTCAAGGGGGCAGTAGGAGGTGGTGTCCGCGAGCTGGCGTTTAGCCTCAGCAGTGTAAAGATCGGTGCGCCTAACTACCACCACACCTCCCTTGTCTGCCGGTTTGATAGTGAGGTTGGGGTTGAAGCTGAGGGAGTGGAGGGCTGTACGTTGTGAGGGTGAGAGGTTGGAGTGGGTAAGAGGGGTGGAGAGGTTGAGGCGGTTAATGTTGCGGCGGCAGTTGGCTATGAAGAAATCGAGGGTGGGTAAGAGGCCAGCACAGGGTGTCCAGGTGGATAGGGTGTGTTGGAGGTGGGAGAAGGGGTCGTCAGAGGATGGGCGAGAATCCTGGTTGAAGAAGTAGGCGCGAAGGCGAAGGCGGCGGAAGAATTGTTCAATGTCTCACCACGTGTTGAACTCGTTAATCCAGGAGCGTAGTGGGATGAAGGTGAGGCCTCGGCCAGACCATGGCATCACGACGCCTGGAGGAAGAGCACCTCATCTTCCGCTTAGGAACCCTCCAACCACAAGGGATGAATGCAGATTTCTCCAGCTTCCTCATTTCCCCTCCCCTCAACTTATCTCAGTCCCAACCCTCGGACTCAGTACCGCCTTCTTGATCTGCAATCTTCTTCCCGACCTCTCCACCCCCATCCCCTCTCCGGCCTATCACCCTCACCTTAACCTCCTTCCACCTATCGCATTCCCAATGCCCCTCCCCCAAGTCCCTCCTCCCTACCTTTTATCTTAGCCTGCTTGGCATACCCTCCTCATTCCTGAAGAAGGGCTCATGCCCGAAACGTCGATTCTCCTGCTCCTTGGATGCTGCCTGACCTGCTGCGCTTTTCCAGCAACACATTTTTCAGCTCTGATCTCCAGCATCTGCAGTCCTCACTTTCTCCTAAAGAAATGCTAAGCCAAAATTAACCTAATGATTAGAACTATCAATGGCCATAATTATACCAATTTACGGATATTAATAAATTACTTATCAGCCAAACTATTGAGTTCTTTTGTTGTTATGTAACGTGGTCATTAAATTTTCACACTACAGAATAGCTTAATCGTCAACTTCAAAACTACTCACTAACCAGTGCATAGAATTTGTCGAGAAAGATTTGTTAAGCATTTCTCTTCCACCTGATATTGTCCTGCAGCTCAAATTGATTGAAGTGTCATTTTTAGTCAGTCAGTCTTTAACGCTAACCAATCTCCAAGATCAAGTGCCTATCTCTAAATTAGATTTGAGCCGTCCACTGAGGCCTTTCAAGTCAAGGAATGAATTCTGATAAAGCCTGAGAATTCTCCATGATCCTCTGTAGTTGGGTGGAAAATATGGCCAAGGTTCCTTGACTAAAATTTAAAAGATTAGTCTAAATGATAGGCATCCTGAAGGAGCTAGATTCTGACCCACCTGAACTGAAATGAGTTCTATTCCTTTTCCAACTAATGCATCTCATGACTATCATATTTTAAATCAATGTTTTCATCAATTAGTGTTTAATGTCACAAGTCAAAGTGACAATATGAGGAAAAGAATAGAGGGATAAAGGAAAATTCATAAGCATTTCAAAGAAAGCAGGCAGAACCAATGTAAAACAAACATAAAAATAAAATAACAGCAAATGATAATGTACAATAAAAGGATAAAATATTGGAAAATTCAGGAATACTAGGAAAAAATATAGGGAAGGAACAAATCAGGTTGAACTAAAACAGAATAAATTTATTATTTTAGCACACTTATTATCTGTTATGGCTTAAATAACAAAATGCTTATTGTTGAACATTTTTGTGTTATTGCTTATCAGAGGAATTCTTGATGAGCTGACCATATTTGTGGCAGGATTCCAAAGACCTGCTATTTTTGTTTTATTTTATGCATGACTCTTATCCAAAATCACTGAAACTGCACCATCATCTGTGTACTAGTCAATTCTTTTCCCACAATATGACATTAAGAAGCACTGATCACAGCAAAAAACAACAGGCCCTGACAATCTCATAGCTAGTGTTAACAACCTAATCACCTGAACTAGCCACCATACTCACCAAGTAAGCCATTGAAAATAGAACTAGGAATTGGGAGAGATTCTGCATCCATGTTACACAATTGCACAAAGTTAAAATTAATCCCCCACCCATGCTTAACACCACAGAAATTTAACAAATCTAAATAGTTCCAAGTAACAGGCTATTCAATATAATGATGATTATCCTCAAAGAGTATTTACTGCAATTCAACCCTTGTTCATTGTTCTAGAAAAGGTCACATCCAAGTCATACTATCTCATCACTTAACATCACTGTGTGATGATTTTGGCATAACTATGTAAGTCCACAGTGTCAAACCAATAAATGCTCTTATCCATAGACTGTCAATTTTGGAACCTTTTTTGTCAACTTATTTTTAAGTTATGTGACTTGATAAAAATTGTGAACACCATAATTTTCCAACGCCACACTCTCAAACTTGACAAGAACGTAAAACTAATCCACTTATTGGCTCAGTGAGTGAATTGATGTGATGTGGTACTCAGCCATCCATGTAGATTATAAAAATCTTAGTACTGATTTTCCATCTACGTGGAGAAAATTGGTCACCATTTCATTTAGTCTCAGTGTCATTAGGCTAGGAGAGAAAAATTAACCAAGTTCTCATCTCTGATTCTTCTGTTCTGATCTCTGACTGGAAGTCTACACCAGGATGAACAGACAGCATGTGAGGTGCAGGACAGTCGACCTCTCGGGCTCATTCCAGATGAAAGGCTTATGTCTGAAAGGTCAACTCTCCTACTCCTCGAATGCTGCCTGACAGGCTGTGCTTTTCCAGCACCACATTTTTCAACTCTGATCTCCAGCATCTGCAGTCCTCACTTTCCCCTACCAGGGTGAATAGAGTCAAACTTAACTCTAAAGCTGTCAACATTAAAATAATTCCCACCACCCCCCCATTTTTACATTCATTGATTCTTTGAATGGGAATCTCAAAGTATTACTCTTACCGGTGAGCATTACCCGCACATGAGTGCCACCTTCAGGAAGGAACATTGTTTTATTTAAGATACTCTGCTGAGCTGAATTAAGCTTGTCTTGCTTTCAAATTGTCAACAAAAATTGTGTGTTACACTTTGAGACCTTTACAGTGGCAGATTGAAACTCTGAGCATCAGCTTTCAGTTCCACTGCCAGCACAGTCAGAAAATTACACCTATGTCCATGGATATGGTGGAAGCCAGTAAATATGTTTGGAAAACCATCAGTTTCTTGCTTTCACTTATACTGGTGTGATGAACCATTATAACTCACCCATCTCAACGATTCAGTTTAACAAAGTCAGAGACATCGGTATTAGACAATCAATACATATCATATGACAGCCTAAAATTTCTCATATAATAATTAATGCCATCAATTGCAATTAAGGACTGACATGACAAACATTAATCTGATTTTTCTCTTCAAAGATGCAGTTAGAGTTAACATTTGTTAACATGCATTGTTTCAACTATATTAAAATCATTGAGTTTATGAACTGAAACTTGATAAACAGTGTTAAAGTATTGTTCCTGGTAGGAAATTAAATTCAGTAAGAGTAGGAAATAGAATAATGCATTTAATGCTTTAATTTATAAATTTGCATTTCCAATGAATCAAGAGCTTATATTGAAAATATAAATATAAACCACATCCAACAAATTCTGGTATAAAAATGATATTGAACTTACACACACTAACTAATACAAAATATGCAAACACATTGCTATGCTTGCAATGTAATGCCATTGAAAACCCATTCTGCAGAAGACCATTCTTCCAATAGGATCAACTATAATTTTTCTCTCCTCAGATACTGCCAGCACTTTTTGTTTTAGTTTCTAGTTTTTTTGTTTTTATTTGAATTATAATTTTGCCTGGTGCTATATAAAGAAGTTTGAAAGAGTTCTTTAAGTTTGGTCTTTAGTGTCATAAGGCACACACACAGGTATTTCAAGAGACTCCCCTGTTTTTAATTAACTAGCTATATTCCAAATTTGACAAGTATGTGCCTGCCCCTTTAAGTTGTTGTTTGCCATTGAGCCCTACAGCATCATGTAATTTCCCACACTTCTGCAGGCTAGCTTTATAATCTCCAAATACACCAAGATCTTGTTCTCATTATTCTAATGATTCTGATTCTGCAACTAGCCGTGAGGCACAAATGTTTAAACGAGTATAAAGTTTACAAAATCACACTTCTGGCCAAATATTCATTTAAGCTAACAAGTCAATGGTTTTCAGAATTAAATTTGTTAAGAAATGATAATAATTGATTGTTTATTTGCTTATGATTCAGTAGTTTGGTTAGACCAGACCATGGAGCAGGAGCATGCCAGTTTATATAAACAATTCCACACACGTCTTATGGAAGCACTGAACAAACAAATGACAATTTTCCACATTTCCAAGCAGCTGATTATAGTGATACGTTGGTACGGGCCTTAATCCTCTCTTTAAGAGAAAATGATATGTGGTACATAACAAAATAACCCAATAAAGGAAATAAAAGCTATATTTTATTGCTTAGACCTCTGACAGTCACTTAATCCTGTTGTGTCTACTTAGCTGACCAATCAATGAATGATCTAAGTGAGCAAAACGAAGAAATCTCAGAAAATAAAATGTTGTGGATCAATCTGATACAGCAGTTGGCAAGGCTGCAGTGTAGTTGTATTGTTACTGGACTAGTAATACCGAGTCCTATTTAGTAATCTGGCTATATAGGTTTGAATTCTACTACAGCAAATGCTGAAATTTAAATTCAGTTCAAAGATCTGAAATTAAAATTCCAATGGTGATGCTATAATGATTATCATACAAACTCATCACTAACATCCTTTAGGGAAGGAAATCTGAAGTCCTCACCTAGCCTGGCCTACATGTCAATCTTAGTTGCTCCCTGAAATGGCCTAGCAAGCCACTCAGTTGTATCGAAACAGTTACAAAGTCTGAAACAAGGAATCAAACCCAATGGATAACCCAATATTGAACTTGGCGTTGGAAATGACGGCAACAAGGGATGTCATTTTACAACTGCCACTCAAAATCCATTCTACAGAAGGGAACTATTCCAACAGGATCAAATATAATCTTACCTGGCAGTATACAAGGAAGTTTGGAAAAATTCTTTAAATTTGGTTTTCAGTACCTTTATACATGCACACAGATGTGTAGATATATCTTTTTGGTTTTAATTAGCTAGATGAAAACTTTACCCTGCTACCACAGGAAGTGCAAAACCTGTGCCCACACCATTCCCCTCATCTCTGTTCAAGGCTCCAAAGAATCCTTCCACATCCAACAGAAATTTATCTGTACTTCCACCAATGTCATCTACTGTAACCATTGCACCAATGTGGTCTCTTTTACATTGGGGTGACAGGATGCCTCCTTGCAGATCATTTCAGAGGACATCTCTGGGACACCCAGAACAACCAACCCCACCGCCCTGTGGCTGAACACCCCCTCCCACTCCACCAAGGACATGCAGGTCCTGGAACTCCTCCATCGCCAAACCCTTACCACCCGATGCCTGGAGGAAGAACGCCTCACATTCTGCATTTTCACCAGTTTCTCATTTCCTCAGCCCTACATTATCCCAGTCCCAAGCCTCCAACCTTGCACCGCTCTCCTGACCTGTCCATCACTTTTCCCATCGATCTGCTCCACCCTCTTCTCCGACCTACCATTTTCTCCCCCACCTTCATCTACCTATTGCATTCTCAGCTAACTTCCTTCTAGTCCCCACCCCCCTCCCATCTACCTCTCAGCCCCCTGGCCCACAAGTCTCATTCCTGATGAAGGGATTATGCCCAAAATGCGATTCTCCTGCTCCTCGGATGCTGCCTGACCTGCTGTGCTTCTCCAGCACCACACTCTGATCTCCAGCATCTGCAGTCCTTACTTTCTACAATGCTATAAATTTGCTAAGCATGTCCAATAAGATTGTCAACAACAAGACCAACCTTGTCAACCCTGTAAAGTCCTCCTCACTAACATCTTGGCGCTGGTGACAAACCTGGGAGAGCTGTCTCACAGACTAATCAAACAACAGCCTGACATACCCATGGACTTGTTCCTTACATAAACTGTCCCAGACAGTACCATACCATCCCTGGGTATATCCCTCTGTACCATCAGCAGAGGTGGTGGCCCAGTGTTATACATCAGCAGGAGTTTGCTTCTAGCACGTACATCAGTACCATCTAAATGCGTTTGGATGAAATACTGAGGGTGACAAGGGCACAAAATGTATTCTGGGTGAGGGATTTCCATGTTCAACGACCAAGCTGGCTGAGTCCTAAACCATACCTTTCATCCAAGTCAGTGAACTCTGTGGCACACCAATCATTTCATGTTGCCAATCAGAAAAGGGCAGTTTAAGCCTAATTTCTATTTCCTGTTAGCGAACCAATTTTCGATCAATGCCAATGTGTGGCCATCTACAACTTCAGTTTTATTTTCTGCAATAATCTTTGATGTGGCATCTTCTCAAATGCCTTCTGGTAATTTAAAAGTACACTCAGTTGAATGTTTCCCTGTATGCAAGTTGCATGTTACTTCTTCACACAGTTGTAATAAACTGGTTGAACACGACTCTCCTCTTACAAAACTAGGCAGATGCTTCTTAATTACCTTAACGTTTTCTAAGTGTTGGGCTATAATCTGTTTAATATGAGTTTCTAATGGTTTTTCTCTGACAGATGTAGAAGACACGGAAGCCTGAACACACGCACCAGCTGGTTTTGAAACAGTTTCTACCCTACTGTTGTTAGAATACTGAATGGACTCAAATTCTGAACACTTGCCTGTATCTGTGTTTTTATTTTTGCTGCTATTTACCTATCATTTACTTATCTATGTGAGTTAACTCTGTGATCTTCCTGTATTGCTCGCAAGACAAAGCTTTTCACTGTCCCTTCTTACATGTGACAATAAATTCAATTCAATTCAATTATTTCTCCCCCTGGTTTGAGTAAGTCGTTACTTTCATTTTCTTCCAAATTATCAAATTTCTTCCCGAGTTTATGGCATCTATGGTTTCTAGTCCTGCTGTAAGTTTCTAAAAATAGTTTCTCACTTCAGATCTGTTGTAGCTGAAAATTCGTTTCAATTCCATCAACGCTTTTTTTTTTCTGATGTCGCTCTTCCATGTACATTTCGATGTAAAATCTTAGCATGCCTTTTATTGTTTTAATTTCATTGCCCCTCCTCATTCAGATAATCTTTTATATCGTCCCCCAATTTCCTACTTTGTTATTCGTACATTTGGAAGTCAGTTAAGTTATTAATGTCTTTATGATCGCTATTCATGGTTTGGAGATGCCGGTGTTGGACTGGGGTGTGCAAAGTTAAAAATCACACAACACCAGGTTATAGTCCAACAGGTTTAATTGGAAGCACACTAGCTTTCGGGGCGCTCCACCTTATGAAGGAGCGGTGCTCCGAAAGCTAGTGCTTCCAATTAAACCTGTTGGACTGTAACCTGGTGTTGTGTGATTTTAAATTTTATGATTGGCATATTTGTTATTTCCTACTCCATTTTGGCTTTTTTCATTCTATTCCAGAAATGTAACTCTGACATTTCTTTTAAGTAATGCTGATAGCTTTGTTGTGTATTTGTGAAATGTTACACCCATATTTCTGTCTTAGAGATAGCCAGGGTTAAGAATACATGCTGCTTGCTAATAATGCTTTCCTAATTGAAATTTCTATTTGTATTCATAACTCTTCTCCATAATTAATTGAAATCTTGTATCTGGGCTTATACACTTCATAAATTCCTCTGTCTATTCTTATATTGGAAACTATCCACATTTTTTTTATTTTTAAATCAACATGTTATGACACAATCTGGAGTAAGTAGGGCTTGAACTCAGGCTTTGTGGCCCAGAGATACAGACACCACCACTACAGCCCACAACACTCTCAAACTGAGCTTATCAACATGTACTTAGATATCCCATCAGTGGTGGCATCATGGTCTCTTGGTTTTGCATCTCCCACCTTCTAGGCTAATATGAAAAGGAAAAGGTCAATCTTTTCCACAACTCCAACTTGCTTCTCAAGTTGCCATTGAAATACCATAACTTAAGCTATTATATGAATGATAAAGGCCGAATCTATTACTTTAGAATGCTAATTGAATAATTCTACATACGCTGACTTAATTTTTTCTTGCTATGTAACTCTCCTTCCCCTTTTGAATAATTAAATTTTGATGTCCCAGGTTCAAAGGAGAACAAGCAATAAGTTTTTAATGTAAATAATATTTAAGGATGCATCATGAAGCTATCATGAAGCAGTGACCATCATGAAGCATCAATCTCCAGGGGAAGCAACAACAGGAATAAACAAAAACTAAAGCCCTGTTTCTGATACTTTTACAACTCTTTACAAAAATAATGCCTGATGGTACTCTTTCTAAATAATAGGAATTTATTTTTAAGTGGTTTTCCAAATTTGTTTCAGATCAATAAAATAGAATAAAGGGTGGAGATAACAGTATTCAGTGCATAACTCACAGTTCACAGTATTTTGCAAACCACATTCAGTATTCAATAACCCACCAACAGCACATAGTATATAAACAGTAAATCCAACAACCAGTACGCAAGGAACAGTTTCCAGGTATAAAAGCAAAGCTGCTTTCTAGGCAATGACAGAACAACATCAGTTATCCGAACAAAAATTATCCAAGTTAAGCATTATTTGAACACAACCTCAAAGTCCCGTAAAAAATTTATTAAATTTAAATAAAAACAAAATGAGCACAGGCAGCCTGGGCTGGTGGCGTGAGCAGGAACAGAGTCACCATGGGAACCTGTTCCTGCTATTGCCCCCCGTCACAGGATCTTGTTCCTACTATTGCCATCACCATGGGACCCTTGTTCCTACTATTGCCGTCACCATGGGAACCCTGTCCCTGCTATTACCCCCTGCCACGGGAACCCTGTCCCTGCTGTTGCTGTCACCATGGGAACCCTGTCCCTGCTGTTGCTGTCACCACGGGAACCCTGTTCCTGCTGTTGCCGTCACCATGGGAACCCTGTCCCTGCTATTACCCCCTGCCACGGGAACCCTGTCCCTGCTGTTGCTGTCACCATGGGAACCCTGTCCCTGCTGTTGCCGTCAC
>NC_057712.1:4580947-4582096 GCF_004010195.1 Chiloscyllium plagiosum | reverse complement strand
ATTACCCCCCACCATGGGAATCCTGTTCCTGCAATTACCCCCCGCCATGGGAACCCTGTCCCTGCTATTCCCATCACCATGGGAACCCTGTCCCTGCTCTTACCCCTTGCCACAGGAACCCTGTTCCTGCTATTGCCGTCACCATGGGAACCCTGTCCCTGCTCTTACCCCCCACCACAGGAACCCTGTCCCTGCTATTACCACTCGCCACGGGAACCCTGTTCCTGCTATTCCCATCACCATAGGAACCCTGTTCCTGCTATTACCCCCCGCCACGGGAACCCTGTTCCTGCTATTCCCATCACCATAGGAACCCTGTTCCTTCTATTATCCCCTGCCACGGGAACTCTATCCCTGCTTTTGCCTCTGCCATATGAACCCTGTTCCTGCTATTGCCGTCACCATGGGAACCCTGTCCCTGCTATTGCTGTCATGGGAAGGCTGATCTGTTATCTGAACAATCAATTATCTGAACAAAATACGCCCTACTCATCTAGTTTGGATATTCAAAGCTGTTCTTTATATATTTAGACCAAGGGAAATAGAAAACGTGCAGAGTTTCATTCTAGAAAATTAAATGCAGCAAACGCATGATGTGAAGGCCAGGGATCGTCTAGTTAATATCCTAATAGAGTCATAGAAATGTACAACATGGAAACAGACCCTTCGGTCCAACCCGACCATGCCGACCAGATATTCCAACCCAATCTAGTCCCACCTGCCAGCACCCGGCCCATATCCCTCCAAACCCTTCCTATTCATATACCCATCCAAATGCCTCTTAAATGTCGCAATTGTACCAGCCTCCACCACATCCTCTGGCAGCTTATTCCATACACGTACCACCCTCTGTGAAAAAGTTGCCCCTTAGGTCTCAATTATATCTCTCCCCTCTCACCCTAAACCTATGCCCTCTAGTTCTAGACTCCCCGACCCCAGGGAAACGATTTTGTCTATTTATCCTATCCATGCCCCTCATAATTTTGTAAACCTCTATAAAGTCACCTCTCAGCCTCCGACGCTCCAGAGAAAACAGCCCCAGCCTGTTCAGCCTCTTCCTGTAGCTCAGATCTTCCAACCCTGGCAACATCCTTGTAAATCTTTTCTGAACCCTTTCAAGTTTCACAACATCTTTCCGATAGGAAGGAG
>NC_057712.1:4564663-4580818 GCF_004010195.1 Chiloscyllium plagiosum | reverse complement strand
CGCATTTATCTGAATTAAACTCCATCTGCCACTTCTCAGCCCATTGGCCCATCTGGTCCAGATCCTGTTGTAATCTGAAGTAACCCTCTTCGTTGTCCACTACACCTCCAATTTTGGTGTCATCTGCAAACTTACTAACTGTACCTCATATAAGCTCACATCCAAATCATTTATGTAAATGACAAAAAGTAGAGGGCCCAGCCCCGATCCTTGTGGCACTCCACTGGTCACAGGCCAGTACTGTATCCAAATGGCTAGTTCTCCCTGTATTCCATGAGATCTAACCATGCTAATCAGTCTCCCATGGGGAACCTTGCCGAATGCCATACTGAAGTCCATATAGATCACATCTACTGCTCTGCCCTCATCAATCTTTTTTGTTACTTCTTCAAAAAAACTCAATCAAGTTTGTGAGACATGATTTCCCATGCACAAAGCCATGTTGACTATCCCTAATCAGTAATGTAAATAAGTTAGTTACAGGCAGTGAATAGAAGATTTAGTCAATATAAAGGTCATTATTTGGAAATGACAACAAATTTCAGCATGATGAACTGAAACTCACCCAGATATATTCAAAAGAATAATTGGTAAAAGAAAAAACATCCAATTGGATACTTTTGACCAGGAAATAATTCTAATATTCTCACAAGCTGATGTTCTGTAGATGGATAAATAAGATTAAAATGAAAATTAAAATGCTGGCCACAAAGACAAGAAAAGAAAGTTTCCTAAACAAGATGAAGCAATGTCAGGAATTCTATCTGCAGCTTTGCAGGAAGTGTCAGCAAGGTGATAACGGAAGAGTACAGGAGGAGATGGTAGAACAAATAAAAAGGGTAACTAACTACCACTGAAGTTGTTGATGCAGCTCAAAATGCACCAGGCACTGCACCATGATGACATGCATCCTAAATTCCTGAGAGAAGTGAGAGAAGAAATATCTGAAGACCTCACTAGATGTTCAGATAATGCAGGGGTATGCTGCGTTAAACAAAGCTATACAACAGCTGGCTACAAGCAGCTTAACATTAATAAGTAAGCATCAATAGACACACAAAATTAAACTAATGCTGAAAAAAATGGATTTGCAGAAGGCAATAAGTTGCAAAATGTTAAAAATAGCTAACTTTTATTAAGTGAAGGTATACTAATAAAAGAAATATAATATATTCCAAATATTTGAATTGTCAAGGTGTGTTTTGATAAAATATCACACCAGGAACTCATTGTAGAACTAAGGTCAATGTGTTTTGGTCTCCTTACTTGAGAAAGGATGTACTGGCACTGGAGGGGGTGCAGAGGAGGCTCACTAGGTTGATTCCGGAGTCAAGGGGGATGGCTTATGAGGAAATACTGAGTAGACTGGGATTATATTAATTGGAAATTGGAAGAGTGAGGGGGGATCTTATAGAAACATATAAAATTATGAAGGGATATAAATAGAAGTAGAGAGAATAATTCCACGAGTGGGTGAAACTAGGACAAGAAGACAAATCCTCAAAATTATAGCAAGTAGATTTAGGATGGAATTGAGAAGGAACTTTTTCGCCCAGAGGGTTGTGAATCGATGGAATTCTCCATCTAATGAAGTGGTTGAGGCTTCCCCGGTAAAGGTTTTTAAAGATAAGTAGTTTTTGACCAATGAATTAATGGTTACGGTGAGAGGGCGGGTAAGTGGAGCTGAGGCCATGAAAAGATCAGCCATGATCTTATTGAATGGCAGAGCGGGCTCGAAGGACTAGATGGCCTACTCCTAGCTAGTATATTGTTATGTATTAAAATAAAATAAGGCGTTATGGTGATGAAGTTAGCCAAACAGTCACTATCAGAGAGCAATGGTTAATGGATGTTTTTGAACTGAAATACATAAACAATTGGACTCAGATAAAGGAACACAAATTAGCAGATGGCGATGCCAATGGCAAGTATGGTTAATTGTGAAAAAGATCAGATGGATAATGGTTCAATAAAATTAAATAGACATGTTAACCGAATAATTTTGGGTGAAAGAATAGATAATGAAAATATAAATTAAATGATAAGACTTAAAGAGGATATCGAGGTAGAGTGACTTATGTTTCAGAGCCCAAGCACTTTTACGTATGAGTGCTTTGGGTTAGATCAGAGTGCAAAATAATGAAGAAATTAGCATAGTAACTGAGATTCCAAGTTATATAAATATGAATGAAAGAAAACTCATTATGCTAAATCTACATTGTACAAATTATTCATAAAGTTACAAATAGATTAATCAGATTTCACACTTCAGCACCCTTTAGTTTACAATATATTAAATGTCAGGACCCTTTCCATTTCCCAGACTGATTCCAGGTTTTTCTTTACTTTGACTTGTGGAATAGGTTGACAGCTCATACAGTGAATGCAGATTCACTGCAAAGATTCAAAATGGAGGTGAGCAAACTCTGAGTGGAGGCTGACATCATTAGCAAAACATTAGTGGGTTATTCGGAAATTTATTTTGTCATTGCCAGACCTTGTTTTTGATGAAATTAGGGAGGCAGAGAGGAATTTCCTGGAATTCTTTATTCCCTGAATCAGCCTAGTTTTTTTCTGAATAACTTGTGGGTTTTTTTTCCCATCTCCCCAGAGAAAGAAGCTGAGCTGTTCATGTGTGAGGACGAGTAAGGGTTGTATTGTTGGGTTGCAACATATTTGAATGAGATGGACCAGCTGTTTCGTTTTATCTGTCTTATTTGCATGCTTGCATGTTTCTATTGCATGTGAGTAAAACACATTGGGAGATGTTACATTCCCACTCAATGATTTACTGCTTATTAAAACTAATGGATGGTGAATAATGAACGAGGCAGTGCCTTTTCCTGACTGTACCCCTCACATGCATCATGAGTGCCTAAGTGGAGAAGCTCCTCTGTTACATGCACCATGAATATTGTATTTCTTTAGGGAAGCCTCCAAAACATGGCAGAAGTTAATAAGAGCTTTTCTAAGATCAAACCATGGAAGACTGATGAGAAAACAAAGACCTTGAGATTCTTTTTACAAAATAGTTTAAGAGGAAATCTTCTAGATGGCATTCACTCTTATAATGCTGAGTCCCCAGAACCCAACTTAGGACAGACCTTGGGACACAAATCTGTTGCAGATGTGCCAGAATGTAGTTTAGTTGCTGCATGGAACACACCTTGCTTCAGGCATTAATCGTTCTTAGCCCTTATTATTTCACACAGTGGAAATTACGTAGTAGTTAAAATAGGAGCAAATTACTGCAGGTGCTGGAATCTGAAAAGAAAACAAAACAATGCTGGAGATCACAGCTGCCCAGACAGCATCCATGGAGAGAGAGAGAGAGAGAGAGAGAGAGTGAGAGAGAGAGAGAGAGAGAGCAAGCTGACGTTTTGAGTCTAGATGACTTTTCAGCTCTGCTGAAGGGTCATGTCGTCTCGACATGTTAGCTTGCTTTCTCTGCATGGATGCTGCCTGACCTGCTGTGATCTCCAGCATTTTTTGTTCATGTAGTAGTTAAATACTTGGTCAAAATAAACACTATACAACAAAAAAACAAAAGACAACAAACTGTGAGATTTTCACGACACACTAAACAGGTAAACGCATTGAGAAGAATGTATGCAGCAATCAGTACATGACACACCAAACAGCGGATCGTCTATCGTAAAGAATATATTTGTATTTAACGTGTTTTGAAGTTCAATTACTGCTGTAAAATTGCAAAATATTTTGTTAAATTGAATATTACAAACTTCTACAAGTTATAAATGAGATGATTAATATGTTTTGGAACCATTGGTTAAAGGATGTTGACCAAGAAAAATAGACGTGTTTTTTTAAAATAATTTTAAATCCTTCTGAAAGTATATTTCTAAATGTAACCCCTGTTCAACATCAACCTACACTAGATGGTTAAGTTCTAATGTGAGGATTGAACCCTGCCATCTAATTCAGAGAGCAGAGTTCTTCTGGTGAGACACAAACAGAATCATTTAAGCACATATTAAAAGCAGTGAGTTTACAATAAAAGTATATGACCATTGTTAAATGGTAAATGAAGGAGGTTTGTGACACAAAGGGTTGCATCCTTGCTTCTGAACCTCAAGTCACACTACAGAACCTGAAAGCCAAGGAAGATATATTCATAGCGTTGTTACATAGATCAATTATCAACATCCAACAACACCTTCAAACATGGACCAATGGCAGATGGTAATAGCAACAGAGATTCCTGGTCAGGCATGTGATGGAAAGCAAGTTGAAGTCTCTACCATCACTATCCATAGCTTCAGGGTACATCATGCATGAAACCCTATAGGTTGCCACAACTGCTCAGACTCCCTGAGTGAAGCATAAGGTACAAATAGTAAGCAGGAACCAACACATGGATAATCTTAAGCAAGGTACATCACACAATAGAAAATAGAAAATAAACAAACTATAATACAAGCATGCTGCCAAATACAAAACACATAGCACTCAGCAAAGATTGCTACAGACAAACTAAACAATCTGTGATGCAGGGATGCAAGACCAAAATGGCAACTTTATATGAATGAATGGACTACTGTCCTTGTAATACTGATGTAAATGTTTTAAGGCGATGTAATAACATATTCATATCCTGCTAAATAGGGAATATCTTGATTTCATCCAAGACACACAATCACACTCCAGACATTCCTAAAGATATTGCTAATGAAAGATATTGCTAATGAAAGATACTATTACTTGAAGGAAATCAGGCTGCGTGTGCAATTGGTTAGAACACTGTCCTTTTGACTTGAGCACCTGTGCCCAATGCATATCCTCTAAGATATAAGGAAAAGCTTTTTCCTCTTTGTTAGTTGCAAATGCCCACTTGAAATTAATGAATTCAGTTGCAAACTAATTCTGGTGAACATAAGTCAGTAAAAATAAAATTGTAGAGTAATTAGCATCAAAGGACAATAAATGCCATTGACATGAAGCTGTTGATACACAAATTATCAGAGGAAATCTTCCAGATATTTTAACGATCTTACGCATAGCTTTTGGATATTGGTACGGCAATGGAAAGATAAAACTGGACTGAGTGTCACAGGAGATGTCACTATCATTGCTCAGCGAAGACTGAAGAAGAGTTACAATTCTCCACCGCCTGATGCTGCCTGGCTTGCTGTGTCCTCCAGCCTCCTGACTGTCTGTCCTGATGCTGCCTGTCTTGCTATGTTCTTCCAGCCTCTTGATGATGGTGCCTGCCTTGCTGTGTTGCTTTCCCTCCTGATGCTGCCTGCGTTCCTGTATTCTTTCAGCCTCCTGCCTGTCCCTCCTGATACTGCCTGCCTTGCTGTGTTCCTTTCCCTCATGACGCTGCCTGCCTTGCTGTGTTCCTTTCTCTCCTGATGCTGCCTGCGTTGCTGTGTTCTTCCAGCCTCCTGCCTGTCCATCCTGCTGCTCCCTGGCTTGCTGTGTTCTCCCAGCCTCCTGCCTGGCTACAGTGAAGACAATAAGCACCATATTACATCTGGCCTCTGTGATTGTTACCTGAAAATGATTAGTGTTAACATTCAGTGCCCAGGCTGAACAAAAGATCAATGCCCACAGCTGATTGGCAGAAAACATTTGATTGTTTTAATGAGGGCAGTTGTATCATTCTCTATATAATGTACTAAGTTTTTAAAAATTAAAGTGGGAAGAGAAATTGAATATACAGAGGTCAAAGAGCAAGTTATAGAGAAGGCATGAGTCAACATTTCAGTTCCAACAAAGCATCTGTATTGAAATTGTAGATGTCTAAAAATTTGTTCAAATGACAGTAGGAGTAACATTTCTTGTTCCAGTTCCTCATTCCCATTTTTAAGTATGTTTACCTTTAAATTCGAAGCTTAGCAATAATACAAGCAATAATTCACCGATGGACTTTCTGTTGTCTGACACTTCAGTTACTCCA
Organism: Chiloscyllium plagiosum; assembly: GCF_004010195.1. Classification (NCBI taxonomy): domain Eukaryota; kingdom Metazoa; phylum Chordata; class Chondrichthyes; order Orectolobiformes; family Hemiscylliidae; genus Chiloscyllium; species Chiloscyllium plagiosum. The sequence continues at coordinate 4,574,895 of NC_057712.1, read as the reverse complement.
GAGATTCCACAACTTTAGAGTTACTGTAAAATGGTCTCTTTTGTGACACCAGAGCTATTGTTGCACCATAAGCCCAAAGGCAGAGAACTTAATTTAAAAATTCTAAACACTTCAGTTTAAAAAAACTGAGAGACAATCTCCAATTTGATGTTAAACGCGGTTAAAACAAAATCCTACACTGTCCTTTCCAACTCCTCAGTATTTTCAGCTTCAGACCGTGGGTAGTCGAAATACACAGAAAATGTGAACATTGCCTCTCTAAATATTTATCCATTGCTGGGTCTCTCCAAACCGTTGCAACGGGATTTCCAGCCAAGTAGAGTGAACAGAGAGCTGAAAGGTAAATAAAAGCTGGAGATGCTGGAAGTCTGAAAGAAAAATACAGCATTTGGGCAAAAGAAAATCGGACAAGTCAGGTTTTCCTGTGTGGATCTTTCGATGCCTTTACTTCAATAGAAGTGGGTACATGTGACAACAATGATTAAAAAGAAAAGACGCCAGGACAGTAATTGGGTTCGATAAATAAATTCTGGGCTCGTCCAGATATCCTGCTGTTTGCCAATGTGGTTTTAAGGGGATTTTTGATTTGCCCTATAACGTTGTGACAACCAGTACTCTACAGGCACCTGACTCGGCGGATGTCCCAGCTATCAGCATATACACCTGCAGATTAACCCAGAGTTTTACACAAAATTGCTCAAGAAACCGAACTGAACAATAATACCAGCATTCGCCTAGTTTCCATCAATTCTGGAAAAGGGTCACTGGATACAAAACGTTAACTCTGATTTCTCTGCACAGATGCTGCCAGACCTGCTGAGATTTTCCAGCAATTCCTGTTTTTGTATCTGATTTCCAGCATCCGCAGATGTTTTGTTTGTTTAAGGTTAACGTGCCCCTGATCTGCGTAAAAAAAACCAGGCAAATTCCGTGTGAAAATAATTCACCGCGCCTTAATTCGTTCAGTGAATTCGCCAGCGCTCAAAACGACTTTGTTAGAACAAAAAGAGAGAAGACATTGTGTTTTCCGGTTGAAATTGAAATGCAAAATTAAATATTACAACAAAGGGGTAATTTGGTTTAATTATGATTTTTTTAATGAGCCTGCATGTTTTTGGAGATCAGATCAGACCTGGTCAATTCAATGGATGTTCAAAACCTGTGTGTGAGGTAAGTTTACTAACGAGAATTGACAGTTTCAAAGTTCTCCTGACAGTGCGGCTTTTAGTTCAGATTCCACGAATCTTCCCATGGCCATTCGGACCGGCATATCGCTAACTTGAAATCTGTTAGAGGGCTAGAAAAGAGAAACCCTTTACTTTCAATGTGAAAATTATTTTACCCCAAGGCTTCCCCCCCCCCCCCCACACACACACACACACTGAGATCACATCAGAGGCAACGCCTTTTCATAAATCCTGAGATGTTTTAAAATGTCAACGAATATCTGAAAAATTGTGGACATGTTTTATGTATAAGATACCTGATATGAGCGAGGCGAAGCAATGGACCACGGCCTCTTTGAAAATACCTGGAGGTTTTTGATGAAAATACCTGGACGTCTTGTAACTGGTGTGTGTTTTTTTAAATCAAATTAATTTGCTCTCTGTGAACGGAAGCAACACACACTGGTCCCAAACTGACAGTCCTGTGTTGTTCAAGTAAAGCAATGTTCAGCGTGCTGCCTTAAAATGGCAATTTATTCGTTTCAAAAGATTAGAAATCCAGTGATACATGAAAATAGTAAAAAATAAACAGCGTAAAGTGCCAAAAAAATTTACAAAGAACAATTTGTGTTAAAAAAAATCCCGCCGATTGGAATGTCGCTTCGACTGTCCTTACATTGTATGGTTGAGTGTTCCTTTGTTCTGATTTCGTTTCTGTTTTGTTTTCTAACGAAGGTGTGCCCACGGTTTTAACACTGAGCTCAGCTGACTGCAGTCATTCACACAATGCAGTTCAAAGCTACTGCAGCCTTGGATTGCAGTTTTCCACCCAGCCACAGTACGTTGCTGCACTAATTGTGTTTTGGGTGGTGTTAGATTTTCATCACAAGGGCCTGAAGTTTTGAGTCTCCGCTTTGTATCCTACCGTCACATTAACCGTGGTTTCCTATTCCCAGATGACACACTGTCCCTCAATCCTCTCTCTCTCTCAGTCAGGCGTTCCTTGTACATTCAAACATCACAGCGTCTCCAATAGTGTCGCCTTCTTTGGTTCCTGGCTGAGATTAGGTCACTACTCCATCCTACAATTCTAAACTCGGGGGTGACCAGGCCTGGTAACTCCACTCAGGTCTGTCTGCACATACTGCAGCCCTTGGTAATCCGGGCTTGGTTCTGAGAAGGTGAGTGAGTCTGTGACGCCTCAGATCGCAGTTCCTGCGGAACAGCTTGGCACACTGACGGCAGTGGTAAGGCTTTATGTCAGTGTGAGTGAGGAGATGAGTTCTCAAGTTGCTTCTCTGATTAAACACTTTGCCACACGCCGAGCATTTGTGCGGAGATCCCTGTTAAACACAGAAGACACATCATCACCTTCCAACTCCCAAGTTCCTGCCGGAGGTGGGACACACAGTTCAAGCGCCTTCGATTCAAGGGGCATCTAACGAAACAAAACGATTTTTTTTGTGTGCTCAGACTTTAGAAACAGGTCTTCCCATAGCAGAATGCCGCAGATAATCTGTATTGGAATACAAGTAACAGAAAAGAACAGCAGCAGATTGGATATAGTCCATGCTGTGTCCGAATTTGACAGGTCTGTCCGCATTTCCTCAGTGTTCCTCTCTGAGACATGTTTGCAGATAACTATGCTCAGCACTTTATTTTAGAGGTTTTCAGCTCTTTTACCTGCACATGCAGTGTTTTGTGAACAGCTAACGTTCTGGACTGGCAAAATCCTTTACCGCATTCTTGACATTTGAATGGTTTCTCTTTGGAGTGAATGTACCTACATTTAAAAACAGAGAGAAAAAAAGTCTTGTTATTTGTCATTCGAATTAACCAAGCTCACAAAAAACATAATAGCGTGGCTTTGAGCCATTCGAATGAATACATCTTAGGACGAACACCCGCGGATGTTGAAAATTCGAAACTAAAACCGAAAGTGCTGGAGAAACTCAGCAGGTGCGTTGAGTGAGAGAGAGAGAAACAGGGGATCCTTAACTTTGTTTTCTCTCTCCCCTGAGATGCTGCCAGATCTGCTGAGTTTCTCCAGCACGTTCTGCTATTCTTTGTAATGGATAGGTGGCTGGACAAGCAATTTAGGTGCACGATTTCACAAATCATCTGTGGTGTTCAACCTTCGCAAATGATGATTTGGAGACGCCGGTGTTGGACAAGTGAACAAGTGCTGGGCCCTGGCAAGTCAAACGTCGATGCCTTTCTCACCTGTGGTCACGGAGATGATCCTGCCTCCTAAATGCCTTGTGACAAATGTCACACGTGTAGGGTCGTTCGTCCGTATGGGTCCTTTCGTGTATGAGAAGATTGTAAGATTTAGTAAAGTGCCTCCCGCAGAATTTACAGACAAATTCTTTTTTGGTTTTGGCCGGCAGCCTGCCCCTGGTGGGCTTCCTCTCCGGGGATAACTTGGTGGCATCCAGCAGGGAGCCAATGACCGAGGGAGAGCACTGTCCATCCAACTGACCCAGACTGGGCTGATCCTCCTGGGTGGCCGCGATGGCCAAATTCGCGAAGTCAAACCTGGGTCTGGTCTTGTTGGGGAAGCTGCTGGATTCCTGTTTCGGCTGGAACACGTGCGGGAAGATCGGGATTGCGGGCAATTGGAATCGCGTGTCCACCAGAGCGGAAACGGCAGGCACTTTGGAGAAAGAGGAACGGGGTAGTGGCATTGGAGGGTAACCCAGTGTCCACTGGTGGAGATGGACGGTGTGCAGGGTGCTGAACCCATACAGGTTGTGCAGCTGCTCGGAAGGGCTCGGCATGCCGTTGGAAGCTTGCAGGAAAGCATAGTTGGCCAGCTGCAGCGATGGATGGATAGGCACTGGCGCCGGGATGGTCTTACTGCCCATAGTGCTATTCGGAGGCACTTGGTTTGCGGGAGACCTGGCCAATTTGCAGAAACCTAGGAGTCAAAACAAAAGACAGGCAGTGAGTGGCTGCGTTACACCCTGTCTTATCGAAGATTTAACTGATTGGCAAATATGACCAGCGTGGGTAATCCTGGATTAATCCCACCGCATGGGTAATCTAGAATTTAGGGGTATGGTCAGAATGAGGGCCAGAGCTTCAGGGGAGGTGTTAGAATGCACCTGTACACACACAGGGTGGCAGCTGTCTGGAACTCTCCCACAAACAGCAGTGGATGAGGGATCAGTTGCTTTTTTTTTAATTAAGCAAATGGGTTAAGGGATCGGGCCAAAGTCGGGTAAATGGAGTTCCACCATCAGTCTCTCATGATCTCATTGGATTCAGGAACAGGTTCAAAGGGTTGAATGGCCGACTCCTGTTCCTATATTCCAGCTCAGCCTCTACACATAACCTACAGTGAGAGAACAGTCGAATTCGGGCAAGACACAGCGGAGGGCGGAGATCTGAAACAGAAACAGAAAATGGCTGGAGAAATTCTATGCAGATAGAAACAAGCAGGCTCACTTGGGCACAGATGCTGCCAGCTGCCAGACCAGCTGAGGCAGTGTTTCTCCCGGCTCTAGAACCCTGCTATCAGAAGGGGAATGTATTCTCTAGTCACAGGCGGGTATCTTTGTCCCGAGTGGTCGCTCATTTGCTGCCTCGCTAAATCATTTAAAAAAAACACACAACGAATCCCAACCACGGACTCCCGCAATATTTTTTTTTCCGGAAAAGTGCCTCACTATGGCCTGAAAATGAATTAAAATGAAAACGGTCCGAGATTCCACGCGAAACCACCTATAAAGGCGGTGGCAGTGAGAAGTGGGACTTGCAGCTTTCCAAATGCACAGATGGATTTGGAACCGGCGGGTTTGACCTGACTATTCGGAATTTTACTGTGGGGACAGCGTGTTTAACAAACACAAATAAAACTCTCCTGTCTAGTGAAAAAAAAGACAAAAGAACATTGCAAGCAATAAACTCGTAAAAGTAGAAACCCAAATATATTATTAATTCTTATTTATCAGCACCGGAGTGCTGGCCATCGATGTAAAAGGATGAGTGCAAATTGAAACTTTTTAAAACCGGCTCCACATCAAAGGGACAGCCTCACAATGAGGTCTGTTTTATGCGGTCGGTCGATTGGATCAAAGGTTCCTGACTTTAACGAAATCCCGCCGCTATGGTAGCGGTAGATGTGGTTTAAAGCAGCCCCCATCTACTGCTGAGATTGCTCTCTCGTTTTAGATCCATGTTCCCCCTCCTATATTCCTCCAGCAGCGAATCGGTGGTCCCCCGGCCAGTCGCTGTCAGAAGCCTGCAGTCAGTGTTGAACGCTGCAGGTTGTACATACGCCGTGAACTCCGAGCGAAGCGGTGGGAATCACTTGACCGTTGGTGTGTCCCGGTAAACCAGGTGGGACTCAGCTCGTTAGTGTTGTTTGGCGTTAAGCTCAGCAGCGGGTTTTAGTGCACTCTGGAGTAATGTTCTCTCCCTTCAGACCATTAGGAAGATCCCGCCAGTGGTTCCAAATTTCCTTTCAGAAGGCAACCGCGAATCACTTGGGGGGGTGGGGGGGGGGGGGGGAAGTCACTTCTCAAAAACAAAGGGAATTTCTGAAAGAACCTTTCGGGTCGCTTTGCCGTCTCGTTCAGACGCCGAGCTTGACTTTATAAAACGCGCAGACCCAGAACAGTAATCGGTATAAATCATTTCAAACGAACTGACATCATGTGGAATTCCTCTGCATTGACCCAGAATAAAACACTGTGACATTTCGCTAAGATTGGCTTTGCTAATTGGTGAGAGTTTCCATTCTTGTTGGTAAGAAAAGTCACACCAGAAATCTCCTTTACCTCTCAACAGTCACGGCAGATAATACTCAATGCAACCAGTCACGGGAAATGTGTGTGTGTGTGTGTGCGTGAAATCCCAGGGCTGGGTTATGCAAGTGTAATTGTATTAGATGCTGATTAGCTCCTATTATGTTAACCTATACTGTAGTGTAGCAACCAATCCGATCTCACTCATTCTTACGGTAACAGTAATTGGTCGAAATGAAATAACTAGTTTTATTTCACGAACTGGATTGCAACATTCAGTAACGAACGAACCTGCTCTGCTGGTTGTTACAACTGTCAGAGAAATTAAAAAGTGAAAACAGGTTCAAAGTGAACGAGTTGCGTTGCATCAATCATTTTATGTCGGGCTGATTTAAATATCTGAAACACGTCACGTACGTTCAGTTTTATCGAATGTCTTTGTGCGGGTACGTATATTAAAAAAGTCAATTAAAATTAAACCTCCTAATTGTAGGTTTCGAAGACATTTAGTTGAGTCTTACAGAGAAATATCTATCCTTGGTGTTAATTCAGACAAAAGGCATAGCTAACTCTGGTCTCGATTTCTTCATAACAGTCACCCATTTGATCTGTGAGTCCTATTTCAATTGAGCCTTTTGACCGCGACCCTATTATTTTGAAAGATAACCACAAAACCATATTTTTTTTAAAAAATCATATTCACTTGTACCGATGCAGTCCTGTGCAAAAGCGCGAAAATAAATTGGCCGTTTAAACATCCCTCTTAATTTATCGGAGCACTTTCAAACTGAATTCAACAGTTTAATCCAGATACTCTATAAAACAAGTGAGAATCAGTTTAATTTATCTTCAATCAAATGCACTGGCATCTACAGCAAATACAGAAATAACCAGCAGGGAACAATATTACGTTTGTACACGGTCTCAAGGGGCCAATAGAAAGATATCCTCTCATATCCCCTGAATCAACAAATACATTCGGGTGTAATTCCCACAGAGCCCTGAGAAACCGTTTCAATATATGCGCAGAATATAACACGTAGAGCATTTACCCAAGAGTAAATAGGATGGTATTTTCACAAATTAACTTGCCCGCGATGACAGCATTGGAAAACAGAGAGTGTCAGAGCAGGCAGCAGAGAGTTCCGTCCAGAAGGACGTAACGAACGATTTTAAAAGCACAAATACCGACTCCGAGATAGGGAGAGGGAGATCTCCGTCCACGCCTCTTCAAAGACAAATCGTAAATTGCATGAATTGACTACAGAGACCATGAAGTGGCTAACAGTACAAGTAAACCGCGAGGCAGCGAACAGGGAAATCTCTTGGGAGAAGCAACTCCTATTCAGCCTGAAACTATTTAAATTATGGCAGTAACAGCTATAGACACTGTCAGCGAACTCAGAACGTATTGCAGCCACCTCAAAACCCCGTCCAAGTTCAGTTTCCCTTATCAAGGCGCAGCTTTTTTATGGACCTTGGTGACTTTTTTTTTGTAAAGAAGGACATGTTTCCAAAACGAAAGTATTTTTACAACATCTACAGGTGCTTGTTACTGACGGACAGTAGTATACACATTCAATGGGAGCTAACATGTACAGACCTGAACACTGTACCATTACACAACTCTGTGTAATAGGCCCATTTTTTAAAACAAAAAAATCGACAGTAACAGTCCATTACAAAACACTCGAAAAGGCGCGAGGGGCTGCAACAATTGAAGTATCGCTGAGTGAGTTCCAAAAAATTCTGGGCCTGACAATTTCGACGCGAGAGAATCGGATCTCTCCAGTAAAACCAAGCAGAAAGCTCGGAGATCGCGGAGAGAGAGTGTGAGGCCGACGAGGGAAAGTTCAGGAGAGAATAGAAGGGTGATTTGTTCAGCACCTGCTCCAACACTGTATTTATAAAAATCACACGGGGTTTCGCCGGTTACGGTGGTAAATATAATGGCCATGATCCTACTTGAGTCTGGTTTCACAGTTAACGTTTTGCTCAGGTATACCGTCTCATAAACGACGTTAATTCTGCACTTTGCGGCAAAGTTGTGAGAGTGCCACATACACAGAAATGCAATAATGAGTATAATGGACAAATGGCAAACTCCTCCTTAATGCAAAACCTAAAACGTTAATGAATATGAACGGCCGGTTCCCTCAATTTCGGTGAAGTTAAGAACGGGGAGCGTGTTAAAATACGAAGCGATTCCCTGCCAATGTGATAAACATAACACTGTTTCCTCAGTCCCTCTCAAAACATGATCCTTTCACTGCGTCCGAGTGAGCAGAAACTAAACCGGGAGAGTCCAACTCGGTTTTACCTTTCCCGCGAATTGCAAACAACAATCCATTTCAGGTTGGATTAGCCAAAATTCGTTTGTGAGCGATGCTGTTTCTCGCTCGCTGACCTAACTGACATTGGCTTTCCGTTAAACGAATCAAATCTTAAACTTAGAGTGCCGCTTCTTGATCACATGAAAATACCACAGATCACCGTGTTAAAACAAAACCGGCAAGTTGGCTTCCTAAACAATTAACACAAACTGCTTGAAATAAAGCGAAATAAATTTCAATCTTCCAAGATAAATTTGCCCTGCAATAAAAGATGAGAAACTCGACAGTGCATCTGCTTTCTGAATAATCCAGCTGTGAGGCTGATGGAGGTTCTGATCAGAAACGCACTGGTTCAATGGAACTCGAGAATATCGGGAGGTCGGGCGCGCTGCGAGATATCAATCGGCATTTGCCTTTCGATCAACGCTCTAAATGATTCGAGGGCACCATTATTCATCAGATTATCACAATCAGTACTCTGGAGAATAAAAGGGGCTCGGAGGACTTTACATTGAGCACTGCTGACGAATATACCGAGTAAGACAAACAAACAGCATCAACATGCAGAGAGTGGGGGGAAACAAATCGAAAGCAGGAGAATACTCTGAGGAAAGGTTTCAATCCAAGGTGTACAGCGCGAGTAGGAGTCGCGCTTACAGCTATTTGATATCCCAGTTTGAGGGAAGCCTGTCTTCTCTTTACTTATCGACCCTTCACGGATTCCAGCATGCTTCTGATGAAAAGACTTATCTCTATGTGAGGGCACTAAGGGACCCCCACCTTAATATATACGTCCCACGCTGCTGAAGAAATGTAATCTTCGGGGCCTTTAACACAATTCCATTTGAAACTCCTGAATAAAACTTGAGGCCGCTGGAAACACACAGGCCACAGATGGTGCTAGTCTGTCCTGTTACTCGGTTTAACGCGGAAAACTTTGGGGTGGACTAGCCTTTAGCTTTTAAAATGTATTATCATAAAAGACGATTTGAATTATTGTCCAGTACGGCTCGGTTTTTACGCTCCCTCACTAGTTTGGCAACGCGTTTTAAAAGCTAAGCTGGACGTCATTTGTAAATTAGAATTATACTTCGCTTCTCAACTGAAAAAGAAGTTTTCGTTTGTCTGAAGTCATACTTTGAGAAAGTTTTAGTTTGTGGAGATAAAGCAAAGGCATTTTGGGGAATAAAACGAGCTCGGCGCGTTTCACCCTGTTAATGACAGTCTTATTAACCGCTCTGGAATCTCTTATTAAATGCATCCTATTAAAGGATGCATTTAATAGGAGCAAACTGTAGCCTGTACCGGAAACAGCTGGGATCACCACAATAGCCTGACTGGACTTTCGGATAAAGCTAGTGTGCTCTTCACCACTGTACCGCTCCGGACTGCTTCCGAATGAGTTGGATAAAATATCAACAAACGCCACTTTGAAAAGTGATGTCTCTGAGCAGCAGCAGTGGGATCGATTGGATTCAGGTGAGCGGGAAGTAGTTCCCATGGTGTTTCGATCCAGCACGTGTTCTCCCAGACACTGTCAAAGCTTACAAGATAATTTCTCATTGCAAACAGGGAGAGGGACCTCAACTGGGGAGAAGGGAACTGTACGGATCCCTTCGCTGGATCCAAATCGTGGTCCCACAGTGTGATCGGACACGAAGGGAGCGAGGGAGGGAGCGAAGGACAGAGGGAGGGGAAGACACAACTTCGATTTTCCGAAATACAAGTCGATCCGGGTTTGTGTCTAACTCTGGCTCTGTATACAGAGTTAGACTCATGTAAACTAATAGGGTCATCCGGACATTCCCACTGAGCAACACAATACAGGTTCTTCATAAACTCACACACACACTCCACATCAACATGAGCAGTCAGACCCCACCCACACACACACACCCACACACAGACACACACACATACTCCACAACAACCCCCCACACACACAGACACACACACACACACTGCACATCATCATCCTCACA